>NW_026636260.1:0-1006 GCF_028554395.1 Pezoporus wallicus
TTTCCAAAGGTACTTATTTATACCACAAATTTATTCATTTTGTCATTATACAAGTACATGTTCTTCCAGCAATTGTACAGTTCATTAAACAGAAATGGTGTGTTTGGATTAAATGTTAAAAATCCTCCATCTACTGTTTCATTTAGAGCATCTTCCTCCTCAATAATGTGATGACATACAGAAGGGGATGTGACATGGTCAAATCCACAAAGCACAGACCTGGTACTGAGCATCCAGAAAGGAAAACATCTAAGGACCACACATCCCAGGAAGATTTTAGTTGGGACACACTTCTGGCCACATGCTAACCTATGTGTGCTTCTTACAAGTCCTTAGCACTGCTCCAGCTCACTTACACGGGATAAATGTATTGGATGCTCATATCAGGTATCACAGAATCCCAGACTGGTTTATGTTGGAAGGGACCTAAAAGTTCTCAACTTCCAACCCCTGCCATGGGCAGGGACCCCTTCCACTAGAGCAGTTTGCTCCAAGCCCCTGTGTCCATCCTGGCCTTGAAAACCGCCAGGGATGGGCTCTTGTGAGACTTGACCTGGAGCATTGTGTGCAGTTCTGGTGTCCTCAACATAAAAGGGACATGGAACTGTTGGAACAAGTCCAGAGGAGGCCACGAGGATGTTCAGAGGCTGGAGGACCTCCTGTATGAAGACAGGCTGAGAAAGTTGTGGCTGTTAAACCTGGAGAAGAGAAGGCTGCGTGGAGACCTCAGAGCAGACTTTCAGTATCTGAAGGGGGCCTATAGGGATGCTGGGGAGGGACTCATCATTAGGGACTGTAATGATAGGACAAGGGGTAACAGGTTAAAACTGAAACAGGGGAAGTTTAGATCGGATATAAGAAGGAAATTCTTTCCTGTGAGGGTGGTGAGGCACTGGAATGGGTTGCCCAGGGAGGTTGTGAATGCTCCATCCCTGGCAGTGTTCAAGACCAGGTTGGACAGATCCTTGGGTGAGACGGGTTGGAACTAGATGATCTTAAGGTCCTT
>NW_026636261.1:0-1028 GCF_028554395.1 Pezoporus wallicus
CTGGCTTGAGCTATTTCTAACACTTTTTTGTGCAATACTGACTCTTTTTTAGCCATTTTGGCCATTTCCAAACCATTTCTCAACATTTCTTACCAATTTCTTTCTATTTCTAACCTGTTTCTGCCCTTTCCTGACTTGGTTTAAACCATTTTTTGATTTTTTATAACCCATTTTAAATGTTTTTTTGCCTATTTCTAAGCAATTGCTGGTCATTCTTATCTTATTTTTGCTCATTTCTTGCAGGTTTTATTCCATTTTTGGCTAAATCTGAACTATTTCTGGAAGTTTCTAGCCTGGTTTAAGCTTTTCTTAGCTATTTCTAAACTGGCTTGAGCTATTTCTAACCCTTTTTTTTGCGCAATACTGACTCCTTTTAAGCCATTTTGGCCATTCCCAAACCCTTTCATCCAGTTCTTATGTATTTCTTTCTATTTCTAACCTGGTTTTGCCCTTTCCTGTCTTGGTTTAAACCATTTTTGGCTTTTTCTAACCCATTTTAAATCTTTTTTGGCTATTTCTAAACAATTGCTGGTCGTTCTTACCTTATTTTTGCCTATTTCTTGCAGGTTTTATTCCATTTTTGTCTAAATGTGGACTATTTATGGAAGATTCTAGCCTGGTTTAAGCTTTTCTTACCTATTTCTAAACTGGCTTGAGCTATTTCTAACCCTTTTTTGCGCAATACCGACTCTTTTTAAGCCATTTTGGCCATTCTCAAACCATTTTCCTCCATTTCTTCCAAATTTCTTTCTCTTTCTAACCCGTTTTGGCCCTTTCCTGACTTGGTTTAACCCATTTTTTTTCTTTAGAACCCATTTTAATCTTTTTTTGGCTATTTCTAAACAATTGCTGGTCATTCTTATCTTATTTTTTCTCATTTCTTGCCGGCTTTATTCCATTTTTGGCTAAATGTGAACTATTTATGGACGTTTCTAGCCTGGTTTAAGCTTTTCTTACCTATTTCTAAACTGGCTTGAGCTATATCTAACCCTTGTTTTGCGCAATACTGACTCTTTTTAAGCCATTTT
>NW_026636262.1:0-100228 GCF_028554395.1 Pezoporus wallicus
AATATGGGGGTGCTGGGGGGCTCCTTCTCAATATGGGGGTGCTGGGGGGGCTCCTTCTCAATATGGGGGTGCTGGGGGGGCTCCTTCTTAATATGGGGGTGCTGGGGGGCTCCTTCTCAATATGGGGGTGCTGGGGGGCTCCTTCTTAACATGGGGGTGCTGGGGGGCTCCTTCTCAATATGGGGATGCTGGGGGGCTCCTTCTCAATATGGGGGTGCTGGGGGGCTCCTTCTCAATATGGGGGTGCTGGGGGGCTCCTTCTCAATATGGGGATGCTGGGGGGCTCCTTCTCAATATGGGGGTGCTGGGGGGCTCCTTCTCAATATGGGGGTGCTGGGGGGCTCCTTCTCAATATGGGGGTGCTGGGGGGCTCCTTCTCAATATGGGGGTGCTGGGGGGCTGCTTCTTAACATGGGGGTGCTGGGGGGGCTCCTTAATATGGGGATGCTGGGAGGCTCCTTCTCAATATGGGGATGCTGGGGTTCTCCCTTTCAAACCTTGGATGCTGGGGGGGTGGGCTCCCTCTGACCATGGAAGTGCCCCCTTCCTCCTCCTCCTCCTCCTCCTCCTCCCCCCCAGGACACTGGGGCTGCAGCGCCCAGCCTTAATCAGCATCTTCCGAGCCTTCCTCCTGCTCTTCCTCGCCTGCCACATCTCCTACCTGAGCCTCGTCCGCTTCGACTACGGCTACAACATGGCAGCGAACGCGGGCATCGGTGAGCCCGGCGCTCGGGCTTTGCTATGGGGGGTCCCCCTATATATACCTATGGGGTGTATGGGGGGGGGATCACCCCCTATTCCCCTCTGCATCCCCGTTCCCCCCCCCAGGGCTGCTGAACGTGGCCTGGTGGCTGCGGTGGTGCCTGCGGAACCGCCCGCGCCTGCCCCACGTCTGGAAGTGCGCGGCCGTGGTGCTGCTGCTGCAGGCGCTGGCGCTGCTGGAGCTGCTCGACTTCCCCCCCCTGCTCTGGGTGCTGGATGCCCACGCGCTCTGGCACATCGGCACCATCCCGCTCAACGTCCTCTTCTACAGGTCAGGGATGGAAACGGGGGTGCTGAGTGCGCCCCTTTGGGTATTGGGGTGCTGGGAGCGCCTCTCTTTGGTGCATGGGGTGCTGAGTGCACCCCCTTGGGTATTGGGGTGCTGGGAGCGCCTCTCTTTGGTGCATGGGGTGCTGAGTGCACCCCCTTGGGTATTGGGGTGCTGGGAGCACCTCTTTGGTGCATGGGGTGCTGAGTGCGCCCCTTTGGGTATTGGGGTGCTGGGAGCCCATCCCTTTGGTGCATGGGGTGCTGAGTGCGCCCCCTTGGGTATTGGGGTGTGGGAGCCCATCCCCGCCTTGAAACGGGGGTGCTGAGTGCGCCCCCTTTGGTATTGGGGTGTGGGAGCCCATTCCTGCCTTGAAACGGGGGTGCTGAGTGCCCCCCCTTTGGTATTGGGGTGCTGGGAGCGCCTCTCTTTGCTATAGGGTGCTGAGTGCCCCCCTTTTGACACTGGGGTGCTGGGAGCTCCTCTCTTTAGTGCATGGGGTGCTGAGTGCGCCCCCTTGGGTATTGGGGTGCTGGGAGCCCATCCCCGCCTTGAAACGGGGGTGCTGAGTGTGCCCCCTTTGGTATTGGGGTGTGGGAGCCCATCCCTTTGCTGTAGGGGTGCTGAGTGCCCCCCCTTTGGTATTGGGGTGTGGGAGCCCATCCCTTTGCTGTAGGGGTGCTGAGTGCGCCCCCTTGGGTATTGGGGTGTGGGAGCCCATCCCCGCCTTGAAACGGGGGTGCTGAGTGCCCCCCCTTTGGTATTGGGGTCCTGGGAGCCCATCCCTTTGATGTAGGGGTGCTGAGTGTGCCCCCTTTGATATTGGGGTGCTGGGAGCCCCCCTCTTTGGTGCATGGGGTGCTGAGTGCTCCCCTTTTGACACTGGGGTGCTGGGAGCTCCTCTCTTTGGTGCATGGGGTGCTGAGTGCTCCTCCTTTGATATTGGGGTGCTGGGAGCCCCTCTTCAGTGCATGGGGTGCTCAGTGCCCCCCTTTTGACACAGGGGTGCTGGGAGCCCCTCTCTTTGCTATAGGGGTGCTGAGTGTGCCCCCTTGGGTATTGGGGTGTGGGAGCCCATCCCCGCCTTGAAAGGGGGGTGCTGAGTGCGCCCCCTTTGATATTGGGGTGCTGGGAGCCCCCCTCTTTGGTGCATGGGGTGCTGAGTGCCCCCCTTTTGACACTGGAGTGCTGGGAGCCCCTCTTGAAAAGGGGTGTGCTGAGTGCCCCCCTTTGATATTGGGGCACTGGGACCCCCTCTCTTTGCTATAGGGGCGCTCAGTGCCCCCCTTTGATATTGGGGTGCTGGGAGCCCCTCTCTTTGGTGCATGGGGTGTTCAGTGCCCCCCTTTAGACATCGGGGCACTGGGACCCCCCCTCTTTGCCGCATTGGGCGCTGGGTACCCCCCTCTTAACCTCGGGGTGCTGGGGGCTCCCTCCCTGCCCATGGGTGCTGGTGGGAGCCCCCCCTCTTCCCTCCCCCCAGTTTCCTGATGGACGACAGCCTCTACCTCCTCAAGGCCAACTCCGACCTCCTCAAAGCGGATTAGAGCTGGGGTGATGGGGGGGCACACGTGGCCCTTTGTGCCCCCCCAGATCTGCCCTGTGCCAAGCACCCCCCCTGCTCCCCCCCTCCAGCCCCCCGGTTGCCTTCTGAGGTTTGTTCTTCTCCCCACACCCCCCCCTGTGCCCCACATCTCCTTTGGGGGGGGGGGGCCCTGCTGGCTGCTGGCCGGCTTTTGCAGGGGGATGTGGGGGGCTGTGTGTAATGTGTGGGGCTGGAGCGGTGCCTTGGGGCCCCCCTTGCCAAAGGGTCTGTGCCCCCCCCCCCCCCAAACCTGAGTGTTTTGTGGGATGTGAATAAAGGTGAGTTCAAATCCAACCTGGGCTGGGCTCTTGTTCCCCCTGTGCCCCCCCCCCCCCCATTGCACCCCATATCTGTGCTGTGCACCCCACAACCACCACATCCTGCACCCCGTTTCTCTTGCCCTGTGCACCCCATATCCCCCTCACTGCCCACCCCATCCTTACTCCCTCCCTAGCCCCCACTGCAGCCCCCCTGACCCCTCCAGCCCCTATGGGTTACCCTGCACACCCCCACCAACACCCCCCTGTACCGTGCACCTCGGGCTTTATTTGGGGGCACTGGGGGCCCCACATCAGTGTTTTGGGGTGCTGGGGGGGGGGGACGGGACCCTCATTCTTCCAGTGGCTTCTGCACACAGGCAAAGATGATGCTGTCAGTGTCTTCTGCACCCCATTTCTCTCACCCTGTGTGCCCCATTTTCCCCCTCCATGCACCCCATATCCCCCCCATCCTCACTCTGTCCTAACCCCCATTGCAGCTTCCCACATCCCTGAGCCCCCCGACCCCATCAACACCCCCCTGTACCATGCACCTCAGCCCTTTATTGGGGGGCTCAGGGACCCCACATCCGTGCTGGAGGGGACCCCTAATTCTTCCCCCGCCTTCTGTGCATGGGCGATGATGATGCTGTCAGTGTCTTGTGCACCCCATTTCTCTCACCCTTTACCCCCCTGTGTGCCCCATATCCCCCCCATCCTCACTCTCTCCTCACCCCCATCGCAGCCTCCCCCATCCCTGACCCCCCGGAGCCCCCCCCCAACACCCCCCTGTTCCACGCACCTCAGCCCTTTATTGGGGGGCTCAGTGCTCAGTGCTGGACGGGGCACACGCGGACCCCCCCCCTTCCTCCCTCATTCTCCCCCCGCCTTCAGTGCATGGGCGAAGAAGACGCCCTCGACGTCGTCCACCCCGGTCCGCAGCGCCGGGGGCATCGCGTAGGAGCGGAGCTGCCGCAGCTCGAAGCCGGCCCCGCTCAGTGCCCGGCGGACGTCGCCCTCGTCGAGCGGCAGCACCGGGAGCCGCGCCGGCCCCGCCACGTAGAAGGACTCCCCGAGGGCCCCCAGCAGCACCGCGTGGCCCCCGGGCCGCAGCAACGAAGCCGCGTTCGTGAGCGCCCGGGAGAAGGCGGCGCGGTCCGGGCTCACGGCCTCCAGGCAGAAGGCGGAGAGGAGCGCGTCCGCCCGCGGCTGCAGCGGGGCCCCGAGCGGCTCCCGTCGGTGGACGTCGATGGGGAGGATCCGGCGCAAACGGGCCCGCAGCCGCCGCTCCTTGTCCTGCCACGGCTCCCTGGGGGGGTTAATGGGGAGAGGAAAGGGGGATGTGGGGATGGGGTCCTATGGGGAGCAGTCTGGGACCTGAAGGGATGTGCGGATGGGGATGGGGATGGGGATGGGGATGGGGTCCTGCGGGGAGCAGTCTGGGACCTGAAGGGATGTGGGGATGGGAGCTCGTGGGGATGGGGTCCTGCGGGGAACAGCTGGGTACCTGTGGGGATATGGGGATGGGGTCCTGTGAGGAGCAGTCTGGGACCTGAAGGGATGTGGGGATGGGGATGGGGATGGGGTCCTGCAGGGAGCAGTCTGGGACCTGAAGGGATGTGGGGATGGGGATGGGGATGGGGTCCTGCGGGGAGCAGTCTGGGACCTGAAGGGATGTGGGGATGGGGTCCTGGGATGTGGGGATGGGGATGGGGATGGGATCCTGTGGGGAGCAGTCTGGGACCTGAAGGGATGTGGGGATGGGGATGGGGATGGGGATGGAGATGGGGTCCTGCAGGGAGCAGTCTGGGACCTGAAGGGATGTGGGGATGGGGATGGGGATGGGGTCCTGCGGGGAGCAGTCTGGGACCTGAAGGGATGTGGGGATGGGAGCTCGTGGGGAGGGGGTCCTGGGACAGCTGGGTACCTGTGGGGATGTGGGGATGGGGTCCTGCAGGGAGCAGTCTGGGACCTGAAGGGGTGTGGGGATGGGGATGGGGTCCTGTGAGGAGCAGTCTGGGACCTGAAGGGATGTGGGGTTGGGGATGGGGTCCTGGGATGTGGAGACAGGGATGGGGATGGGACCCTGCGGGGAGCAGGGATGTGGAGATGGAGAGGGGTTCCTGCAGGGAGCAGCCTGGTAGCTGTGGGGATATGGGGATGGGGATGGGGATGGGATCCTGCGGGGAGCAGCCAGGAACCTGCGGGGATGTGGGGATGGGAGCGCACAGGGATGGGGATGGGATCCTGCAGGGAGCAGCCTGGGACCTGCGGGGATGTGGGGATGGGAGCGCACAGGGATGGGGATGGGATCCTGCAGGGAGCAGGCAGGGCCTGTGGGGATGGGAGCCCATGGGGATGGGGTCCTGCAGGAAGCAGCCTGGCACCTGCAGCGATGTGGGGATGGGGACAGGATCCTGCAGGGAGCAGCTGGGTACCTGCGGGGATGTGGGGATGGGAGCCCATGGGGATGGGATCCTGCAGGGAACAGCCTGGTATCTGCGGGGATGTGGGGATGGGAGCCCGTGGGGATGGGGATGGGATCCTGTAGGGAGCAGCCAGGGCCTATGGGGATGTGCCAATGGGAGCTTATGGGGATGGGATCCTGCAGGGAGCAGCCTTCTCCTGCCAATGATCCCTGTGGGGATGGGGCGCTGTGGGGATCAACCTGGCAATGCAGGGATGTGGGGATGGGGATGGGGATGGGGATTGGGATGGGATGGGATCCTGCAGGGAGCAGCCTGGTACCCGCAGGGATGTGGGGATGGGAACCCATGGGGTTGGGGATGGGGACAGGATCCTGCAGGGAGCAGCCTGGTACCTGCAGGGATGTGGGGATGGGAGCCCGTGGGGATGGGGATGGGATCCTGTAGGGAGCAGCCGGGGCCTGTGGGGATGTGGGGATGGAAGCCCATGGGGATGGGATCCTGTGGGGAGCAGCCAGGGTCTATGGGGATGTGCCAATGGGAGCTCATGGGGATGGGGATTGGATCCTGCAGGGAGCAGCCTTCTCCTGCCAATGATCCCTGTGGGGCTGGGGCGCTGCGGGGATCAACCTGGCACCTGCAGGGATGTGGGGATGGGAGCCCATAGGATTTGGGGTCAGGATCCTGCAGGGATCAGCCACCAGGATATGGGGGCTGTGATCCCGTGGGGTCTGGGGACACAATGGTGCAGGAGATCAGCCCAGCATCCAAAGGGATGTGGATCTGTGATGTCATGGGATTTAGGGACAGCTTCCCGCAGGGACCAGCCCAGCATCTTCAGGGCCGTGGGGCTGTGATCCCATGCGATGTGGGGATGCGCTCCCACAGGCCCCCCCCCCGGATCCCGTGCACCCCTACCCGCGCCCCTCGATCTTGCAGACGTGCTGGATGAAGGGGCTCCAGTCGAAGGTGCCGGGGTCCCCCCGCACCCAGCGCCGCAGCTCCTCCCGGTTCACGGCCAGGTAATCGGTGGCCACGATCTCCTCGAAGTGGTCGCAGGCGCTGAGCAGCTGGTAAATGGTGGGGCCTGAGCCCACGTCGATCAGCGTCCGCCCATGGATCTCACCTGGGGAAGGAGACGGACGCAGTGGGATCCCACCCTGACATCCCAGCATCCCATCTCAGCATCCCATCCCATCCCAACATCCCATCTCAGCATCCCATCCCAACATCCCAGCATCCCAACATCCCATCCTACCCCAACATCCGACCCCAACATCCCATCCCATCCCATCCCAACATCCCATCCCAACATCCCATCCCAACATCCCATCCCATCCCAACATCCCATCCCAACATCCCATCCCAACATCCCATCCCATCCCAACATCCCATCTCAGCATCCCATCCCAACATCCCATCCCATCCCAACATCCCATCTCAGCATCCCATCCCAGCATCCCATCCCACCCCAACATCCCAACATCCCATCTCAGCATCCCATCCCAACATCCCATCCCATCCCAACATCCCATCTCAGCATCCCATCCCAACATCCCAACATCCCATCCCATCCCATCCCAACATCCCATCCCATCCCAACATCCCATCTCAGCATCCCATCCCAACATCCCACCCCAACATCCCAACATCCCATCCCATCTCAGCACCCCATCCCACCCCACCCCACCCCATCGAGTTCCATCCTCCCCAGGGCACAGGGAAGTCGCTGCGGGGCACGGTGCCTGCTCCCTCCCTCCCTGCCCCATTCCCGTCCCCCCCACAGCGGGCTCCCCACGGCCCTCACCGGTACCGAAGGTGTCCGCGAGGCACCGCAGCTTCCAGGGCACCACGAACTCCTCGGAGGAGAAGTCCGCGCGGGGGGGGCCGTAGTTGTTGTCCAGGTACGCGCGGGGGTCGAAGCGCTCGTAGCGCTCCCGCAGCGCCGAGAGCCCGCTCATGGCCGCGGCTCCGCCGCTCCCCGGCCCCGCAGCCGCCTTTTATCCCCGTAACCAGGTTAGAGCCGGCGCCGCGGGGCGAGCGATGGGGCCGGGCGCCAGCGAGGCCGGATGCGGCCCCCGCGCGGGTAACGCGGCTCTATCGGAGCCAGGGAGCCGGCTCCGTCCCTGCGGCTGGAAGCGGCGGTGGGAGCGAGGAGGGGGATGCTCGAGGGGTGATCCCCCCCCCAACCCCAGCCCCAACCCCAACCCACCGTGGGGTGCCCCCCCGGGGGGGATGGTCATGAGTGTTCTCTGGGGTGGGGATGGGAATGGGATGGAGATGGGAAGGGATTGGAATGGGGAGAGGATGGGGGTGGGGGTGGGATAGGGGTAGGAAGGAGGTGGAATAGGGGAGAGGATGGGGATGGGGGGGTGGGGATGGGGATGGAGATGGGAAGGGATTGGAATGGGGAGAGGATGGGGATGGGGGTGGGATAGGGGTGGAATGGGGAGGAAGGGTAGGAAGGGAGTGGAATAGGGAGAAGATGGGGCTGAGGATGGGATAGGGGATGGGAAGGGATTGGAATGGGGAGAGGATGGGGCTGGGGATAGGGATGGAGATGGGAAATTGGAATGGGGAGAGGATGGGGATGGGGGTGGGATAGGGGTAGGGGGAGAGGATGGGGATGAGGATGGGATAGGGATAGGAAGGGAATGGAAAGACAGAGAAGATGGGGATGGGGATGGGGTATAGGGGGGAGAGGATGGGGGGATGGGGATGGAAGGGATAGGAAGGGAATGGAAAGACAGAGAAGATGGGGATGGGGATGGGGTTGGGGTAGGGGTAGGAAGGGAGTGGAATGGGGAGAAGATGGGGCTGAGGATGGGATAGGGATGGAGACGGGAAGGGATTGGAATGGGGAGAGGATGGGGATGGGGATGGAATAGGGATAGGAAAGGAGTGGAAACACAGAGAAGATGGGGATGGGGATGTGGTAGGGATGGAGATTGGAAGGGATTGGAATGGGGAGAGGATGGGGCTGGGGATGGGATAGGGGTAGGAAGGGAGTGGAATAGGGGAGAGGATGGGGATGGGGATGGGGTAGGGATGGAGATGGGAAGGGATTGGAATGGGGAGAGGATGGGGATGGGGATGGAATAGGGATAGGAAGAGAGTGGAATGAGGGAGAAGATGAGGATGGGGATGGGTTAGGGTTAAGGTGGAGTGGAATGGGGAGAAGATGGGGCTGGGGATGGGGTAGGGATGGAGATGGGAAGGGATTGGAATGGGGAGAGGATGGGGATGGGGATGGGATAGGGATAGGAAGGGAATGGAAAGACAGAGAAGATGGGGATGGGGATGGGGTGGGGATGGGGATGGGAAGGGATTGGAATGGGGAGAGGATGGGGCTGGGGATGTAATAGGGATGGAGATGGGAAGGGATTGGAATGGGGAGAGGATGGGGATGGGGGTGGGATAGGGGTAGGAAGGGAGTGAAATGGGGGAGAAGATGGGGCTGAGGATGGGATAGGGATAGGAAGGGAATGGAAAGACAGAGAAGATGGGGATGGGGATGGGGTAGGGGTAGGGGTAGGAAGGGAGTGGAATGGGGAGAAGATGGGGCTGAGGATGGGATAGGGATGGAGACGGGAAGGGATTGGAATGGGGAGAGGATGGGGCTGGGGATGGGATAGGGATAGGAAGGGAGTGGGATAGGGGAGAGGATGGGGATGGGGATGGAATAGGGATAGGAAGAGAGTGGAATGGGGGAGAAGATGGGGCTGGGGATGGGATAGGGATAGGAAGGGGATGGAATGAGGGAGGGCTGGGGATTGTCCTGCGGCTGGGGTTGTGTTGGGAATTGGGGTGGCGATGGGATGGGCACGGGACTGCGGCTGAGCCCAGCCCCGGGCACCATCAGCACCGTGGGGCCAAGGGGCAGGATGGGACCCACTCAGGGGCTGGGTTAAGGACCCCAAACCCTGCCCATGCAGGGCCGGGAGGTGGCCGGGACGGGGCCTGGCAGTGGCCCAGGGGCAGCTCAAGGGAACAGGAACAGGAACAGGAACAGGAACAGCTAATCTGGGTGCTGGCACCACAAGGGCTGGAGGGGGGGGGCGTTATGCAAGAGATGGGTTCCCCCCCCCCCAAACCCAAACCCAATACCCCCCAATTCCCCCCCAGACCGCCACCCTGCAGCGTGCTCGGGCCCCTCCGGCTGCCTCAGTTTCCCCCCTTCCCACAGCGCCCCATGGGGACCCCCCCATAACCAACACTGCCGGGCCAGGCCGGGCACTTTATTGCCATACAGAGCCCATCATTGCCACAACCCCACCGCAGCCCCCCCCCCCCCCCCCCCAAACTTGGTACCGGGGGGGGGGGGGTTCATTCAGCGCTCCCCATCCTCGCCCCCCCCTTTCCTTTGCCAGGGAACACAAGAGCAGTCCCCACCGGCCCCCTCGATGCCCGCTATGGGGTGGGGAGTCCCAAGCGAATGGGAGCCCACCCCCCACATCCCCCTCCCCACCGTCCTGCGCTGCCTCTTTGGGGTGGCAGAGCAGAGCCCCCCCTCCATCTCCATCCTCATCCTCACCCCCCACCCCGCCCCAGACCCCATCTATCCCCGTTGCCACCCTCAGCCCCTCTGGGCCTCTTGGGACAGGGAACGGGACAGGGTGCGGGGGACCCCGCTCTTGGCTCCTCGGAGGTCCGGGGGGGCGAAGAGGGGCAGGGGCAGGGTGCGGGCGTAGGGCAGGAGGTGCTGGCTCAGGGGCTGCCCCACGCAGCCCACCCGCAGCACGCCCCATGGCGAGCGCTGCTCCAGCACCCGCACCTCCCCGCGATGCTCCAGCGTCTCCCGGCGCTGCTCGTCCACCTCCCGACGGCACCACCTGGCAATGGGGCCGGGAAGGGGGGCTCAGCACCCCCCGGGGGGGTCCTGTGTCCCCATCGACCCTAATGGGGACCTGCGCAGCCCCAAAGGGACCCCCAACATCCCTCATGGCTCAGCCCCATGGAGACCCCAATTGAACTCCCCCCACATCCCTGGAGCTCCACAGGGACCCTTGGAGCCCCCCACATCCCCTTGGACACCCCTATATTCCCTATGGTCCCATTGGAACCCTGGAAGCACCTCACAGCCCCCTTGGGGACCTCTGAGACCCTCATATCCCCTATGGCCCCATGGAGACCCCACACCCCCATAGAGTTTGGGGACCCCAGAGACCCCCATATCCCCTATGGCCCCATGGAGACCCTTGGACCCCCCCCCCCCCCCCCCCCCAGAGTTTGGGGACCCCTGAGACCCCCATAATCCCCTACGGCCCCACAGAGACCCTTGAGACCCCCATATCCCCTACGGCCCCCCAGAGACCCTTAGACCCTCATATCCCCTATGGCCCCACTGAGACCCTTGGACCTCCCCCATAGAGTTCAGGGGCCCCTGAGAACCTCATATCCCCCATGGCCCCACAGAGACCCTTGGACCCCCCTATAGAGTCTGGGGACCCCTGAGACCCCTACGGCCCCACAGAGACCCTTGGACCCCCCAAAGACTTTGGGGACCTCTGCAACCCCCATGGCTCCATTTGGACCCTTGAGACCCCCATATCCCCCCATGGCCCCCTTAGGATCCTTGGTGCCCCCCCCTTGGATCCCCCCCCCATAATGGGTGCCCACCGAGCCCCTCACCCCTCCTCAGGCCGGGTGCTGAGCTCCAGGTCGAACCATTCAGCGCTGAAGCTCTCGTGCCGCCCCACATCCTCCTCCCGCACCCGGCAGCCCAGGCGGGCCCCCGAGAGCAGCCCCCCGCTGCGCACCACGGCAGTGGGGCCCAGCATCCTGCCCCCTATGCGCTGCTGCTGCTGCTGCTGCCCCCCCCGCCCCCGATGTGCCGCAGCTCTTATATAGCCCCACAGGGGCTATTTTGGGCCGCGGCGCTGGCACCGCCGGGGCCAGGACGGTGCCAAGCAGGGGGTGGCACCGGGGGGGGGGACACACACACACACGTGTGTGGCCCCGTGTGTGGCTGTGCCCGGCCCCATGCGGCTGCGGTGACACCCCCAAAGCCGTGTCCCCTCCATGGGGATGGCGTTGCCAGGACCCCCCCCCCCCCCCCCCCCCCCCATGGATCCAGCCCAGGGCACGTTTGGCCTTTCCCTGCCTGGCACTGATGGGCACTGAGGTGGGGATGGCTTTGGTGGCCCTGTCTCTGCCCTATAGCGCCATTAGGGCCCCATTGCAGGGACAGGCTGTGCTGGGGGGGGGGCTGAAAGGTGGTGCTGTCGTCGTCCCCCCCGTGTCTGTTCCCCCCCCCAAGGGTGGGCTATTTACAACTCACTTCTGCCCCCAGGGTGCCAGCGGCCATGGGGCATCCCGCTCCAATGGGACCAACCAGGACCCATGGACCAGGATGCTCCACGCGCTGCCAGGGACCCCATGGGATGGGGGCAAGGGGCACCCATGGTGGAGTCCCCATCCTTTGGCATCCTCCTCGCCTTCATCCCCTCCGGGTACCAGGGCTTTGTGGAAGACAACGACCGACCAGTGCAAGGCTTTTAATGCTGACACATCCCGTGTGTGTCCCCCCCCCACACTGCAGGGACAATGGGGGACACCAGACCCCCAGGAATGGGGCGGAGGGGGGGCCCCTCTGCAGCGTGGGCCCCATGTGCAGGCGGCTCCGCTGCTTCTCTTTATAGCTCAGCACCCGGCCCCGGCGCTCACAGGTAGGGAGCAGCCGCAGGCACCCCCGCAGCAGCGCCCCCCCAGGGAGCAAAGCCTCTGCTTAAGGCTCTGGTTCCCCCCCCGCGAGAGGCAGCAAAGCACCAGGGAACAACCCAGGCACCCCCCTCACCCCCCCCGGGTGCTGCAGTGGGGCAGAGCCCCCCCAATGTGAGGGGATGGAGCCGAGTCCTCACCCTCAAGCATCCTCCTCCGAGCCTGGGGTCATCCTGCGTGGGGCTGAGCCCCATGGAGGGCCGGGGTTTGGCACGCGCCGGGAGGAGCCGAGCGCTGCCCCACGCTCATCCCAGTGCCGCAGCGTCCTCCCGGGGGTCCCCGTCCCAAGGGAACGGCCGTGGGGCTCAGGGCCGGGCGCCGGCGCAGAGCTCGCCGACGCGCTGCCGGAGGTGGAAGGCGAACTCGAACATGGTGGCAGCCAGGCTCTGGTGGACCAGGGAGCGGGGCAGGCGGCCCTGCGGGGACGGGAGGGAGCCGTGAGATGGGATAACGGGGATGTGGGGATAACGAGGATGCAGGGATAAGGGGGATGTGGGGATAACAGGGATGTGGGGATAACAGGGATGCAGGGATAACGGGGATGTGGGGATAATGGGGATGTGGGTATAACGGGGATGCAGGGAAAAATGCAGGGATAAGGGAGATGCTGGCATAACAGGGATGCTAAGATAACGGAGATGTGGGGATAAGGGGATGCTGGGATAACAGGGATGCTGGGATAATGGGGATGCGGGCATAACAGGGATGCGGAGATAAGGGGGATGCTGGGATAATGGGGATGCTGAGATAACGGGGATGCTGGGTAAGGGGGATGCTGGGATAATGGGAATGTGGGGATAACAGGGATGCTGGGATAATGGGGATGTGGGGATAACGGGGATGCTGGCATAATGGGGATGTGGGGATAATGGGGATGCTGAGATAACGGGGATGCTGGGTAAGGGGGATGCTGGGATAATGGGGATGTGGGGATAATGGGGATGCTGAGATAACGGGGATGCTGGGTAAGGGGGATGCTGGGATAATGGGGATGTGGGGATAATGGGGATGCAGGGATAACGGGGATGCTGGGGTAAGGGGGATGCGGGGATAAGGGGGATGCTGAGATAACGGGGATGTAGGGATAACGGGGATGCAGGGGTAAAGGGGGTGCAGGGATAACGGGGATGCTGAGATAATGGGGATGTGGGGATAACGGGGATGCAGGGATAAGGGGGGTGCAGGGATAACGGGGATGCTGAGATAACGGGGATGTGGGGATAACGGGGATGCTGAGGTAAGGGGGGTGCAGGGATAACGGGGATGCTGAGGTAAGGGGGGTGCAGGGATAACGGGGATGCTGCCGCAGCGGGGAGCTGCCGCTCGCAGGGAGCAGGCTCCGGGGGAGGAACTGCTTTTGATTCCTCTAAAAAAGCCCTGCACGACTCAACCCAACCGCCTCGGCCCCGGCTCTATTGTGTGAGAGGCATTGAAAAGTACATCTCCTCCATGCCGCTGCGGGGGAAGGCAGCCCGAGGGAGGGCTGGGAGCAAGCACAAGGGGTGCTCCGGCAGGCACAGAAGGGACCATCCCCTTTGGATGGTGGCATTCCAAGGAGGCAGAGGCTATTCCCTATGGAGCAGGGTTCCATGGGACTGCAGGTCCGGGGGCAAAGCTCCAGCGCGTTGCAAAAGGCACCCAGAGCTGTGTAATCCTCCCCCTTGGGTGAGGCAGGGATGAGCCACGGGCTATAAATACCCCTCCAGGCCCAAAGGAAATAACAAGGCAGCGCAGGAGAGGGGCCCGGGCACCAGCAGAGCCCTGCAGGAAGGTGCTGGAAGCAGCAGCCAGGGGGTTATTAATAGCCCGGCTGCTCTGGAATCCCTGCCAGCAGCAGAGGCCGCGGGTGAGGGCTCTCCAGGTCGGGAAGCACAAGGAACATCTTCCCTTTCCCAGCTCCAGCTCGCACAACGGAGCGGGTTCAGCACCCTCCAAGCTGCCCATGGCAGAGCTGGGGAGGGAAACGCATCCCCAGCACAATGGGGCAGGAGGCCACGCTCTGCTCTGCTCTGCTCTGCCCCGGCATTCCCTGCCCAAAGCGTTCCACAAGGCAGGCAGGAGCTATGGGGAGGGAAGGGGAAGAGGGGGGGGGCCGTGGGAGGGGAGGGGGCCGCGCAGCTCTGCAGCAGAGCGCTGATGAATGGAGCCTTTGTGCTCTGCTGCTGCAGCGCCGTTACCACGTCAACCCCCGGCGAAGGAAGGGGGGGAAAGGGGCCAGCTCGACCCCGGCTCCCTTTTGTCTGGGCCACCAGTAAGGAACTGGGAGCCGCAGCTCCACCAAGAGCCTTGCCCTGGGTGCAGACTCAGCCCCACACCGAGCTGGGGGGGGTTCCTGGGGGCAGTCCTGCACACAGAGATGTGGACTCCCGAGGGAAATCACAGAGGGAGCTTTTCTGGGGGTGATTTTCAGGTAGTGTTCAACCTCCACCTCGGAGCAGCCTTTGATAAGGAGCAGCTTTGTGGGAGCACGGCGCAGGTCCTGAGCGCGCAGCGGGGGCTGCCGGGAGCTCTGCTGGGGCCAGGATGCGGCCGCAGCGCGAGTGCATCAGCAGAGAGCTGCCTTTACCTTCAGGTCCGTGTTGAGAATCCAGATGAAGGTGCAGACCCTGGGGTTGCTGGGACATTTGAGCACGATGAAGCCTCCGGGGCCGTTCTCACCCCTGCGGGGAAGCAAGCGCACACGCTCAGAGCCGGGGCTGCTCTGTGACACCCTGGGGTGCAGGGCTCGGCGGCAGCAGCAAGAGCTGGAGCCCAGCAGGGTGAGAGCAGATGCAGAGCGCCCGGGAAGGGATCTGCTTTGGCTGCAGCACACGAGGGGCAGGTTTCCCACAGGTGCCTTGGCTGCCAGGGCAGCCTCTGCCTCCAGCCCGGCCCCAGCTCTTCCTCCCACCGAGCTGTAACCCTACGGAAGGGGGTGCAAGGAAGAGGTCCCAGGACACCCTGCACGGGCAGGGAGAGGCTCGGCGCAGGGAGCCTCGCCAGCACAGCCCCCCCGAGCCTTCCTCGCACCATCTGATCCGGCTCCGAGACAAGAGACACGGAGCCCGAACACAGCTTTCCCTTCCCAGATCAGGAACACGCTATTTTCTGCTGCACACGTTTGTAACGGGGATCTTTCTAGGCCCTGAAGTCCCCAGCTCTGCAACAGACCTGAGGCAGCTCCAGTGGCTCCCAGTTACAACGTCAGTTACTTTAACCAGATCAGGAGGAAAAACCAAGCCCGTGCACAAAGTGGCACAGCCAGGCCCCAACACTGGAGCAGCACAACAAGGAGCCCTTGTCTGACGAGGCTAAGCCCACTGACATCCATCCCCAGGCAGGCAAAGCTGGGGGCAGGCCCAAGACCTGCCCTGCTTCGGGAGCCAGCCCGTCCTGACGCAGCCTGCATCACCCCCGGGACCGTATCTGAGTGTCCCCAGCCTTTAAAGTCACTAAGTTCCTGGCTTACGAGAAGCAAAAGGCATCCGAGAGGCTCCAGCAGCCACTGTCAGCTGCTTCCTGCCCCTCAGGACCGGCAGCTGTCCCTGGTTGGGAATGAACTGTTGCATAAACAGGATGCAGACCGGGCTGGGGTTTGTGCTGTTTGTGGTCAACACCTCTGCTCCCCTGAGCACAGAGCTGGGGAACGCCCGAGCAGCGCTCGACAGCGCTTGGAGAGGTTCTCTGAACAAAGGCAGAAGAACAAGGGAAGCAAGGTTTAGCTCCACAAATAGACCTGGCTTCCTGCACGCGCTGCCAGGGCGACAGCAGGGCTTGCATTTCAGTGCCTCTTGGCCCCGAGCTCGAGCAAAGCCTCAGGAACCAGCGACAGGGGGGAAGAGAGCCTGCCTCTTACCTGACATACTTGGAGAGCGGAGGCTTCAGGCTGTGCGTGGTCGCCATCCCTGAGGAGATGTACCTGTCTCTTCTCCTCTCGATCCGCCGCACGTTCACGAAATCCCTGAGCAAAGAAAGGAAGGTTTCAAACGGTGCAGGGGTGGGAGGCTTGGATCCTGCTCTCCAGGCTCCTAGGAAAGGCTTTGGCAAGGGTATGGCAACAACCCGGACAGATCCCTTTGCCTTTGGGAACGTCGACAGCAGGAGCTGCCAGGCGGCACCGAGCACCAGAGCTGGGGCCGAGCGCAGCCCCGTGCTTCGGGAGGGTGCTTGGGGGCTCAGTGCAAAGCAGAGGGGGGAACAAACCGACCTTGGGGAGACAACACCGCCCGCAGCCCCAGCGGCCACGTCGTACGACACGATCGTGTTGTCCTCCACCCGCTGCAGGACCTGGGCAGGAGGGTGAGAACAGGAGACAAGAGGAGGTCTGCGCCCGCCAGCAGCGGCACGGAGCCTCCGCTACCCCAGCAGTGAAGGCAAACGGTGTGATCTTGCCACCAGCCCAAGACCCCAGCGAGCAGAGGCAGGCCTGGCTCAGGCCCTGGCCCATCTCCCTGCCCACCTCGTGGGCTCTTGGCTGGGCAGCGGCGGGCAGCTGGCTGCCGCAGCGCATTCGGCTCGTACGGATGAGCGGCGGAGATTTAACGCCTCGGTGACTCGGATCCAGCTCCAGCTCCAGGAAGGGTCTGGCCACAGCCCTGCCTTGGACTGGGAAGCTCCCCAGCTCTCCGCTCCAAGGAGCTCCTGTGATTAAGCCATCTTTGTCCGGCACGCTCACCTGGCAAGCTGCCACTGTTCTGTTCCACAGGATCATCTTCTCCGGCTGGAGAATCACCTCCTGGTAAACCGTTTCAGCAGAGCACTGCAGGAAAGCCTGAGGACAGAGGCAGAGCAGTCAGCCAGCCACTCGGGCGAGGCTGTTCTCAAGGAGCACAGGACAGATCACCAAAGAACTGGGATAACACAGGAGGGAAGAGGCGAGGCCGGCCCGGCTCCAGAGCACGCTGTCAACAGGGGCCTGGAGGGCACACGTGGAGCTGGAGGAGGCGAGGGTCTGCCTGCAACAGGGCCACACACACAGCCCTGAGGGCTGGCTCCTCTCCCACCCTCACCCCTCTTCAGCAGCAGCTCCACTGTGCGCACAGTTGCTTGGGGAAGCGGCTAAGAAGCTGTTCTGAGCTCCGGCACAGACCCCCATCTCTCCAGGTCCCTGTGGGGCCGGGAGATCTTTGGAGGTAAACGGTTAATGCAGTCAAGTGGGCCCCATCCAGCTTTTTCTCTGCGAGCTGCTCCATTGGCAGCTCCTGCCAGCGAGGCAGCATATGCACTGGAACAAAGAAAAGCTACCGCAGCACCGAGGCTTCATTAAAGCGTGGGTCCCAGCCAAGGCACTCCAGCAAGAGGGCACAGAGCACGGCACTTCCGAGCAGCTCTCCTCCATGCCAGGAGGCAGCAGACGCACGCTCAGCCCTGGTCTTGCTGGCAATTAGTTCCAATTAGCCTCCTTGGTCAGATTAGTCCTAGATGCTGGGGTTGGAAGCGACTCTTGCAGTCACCTGCTCCCAAGTCTACCAACGGAGCTTGGGGGCCCAGTGTGTTTGCTGGGGAGTTTGTCTGCCAGCCAAGGGGCTTTCCTGGAGAGATTCCCTAGAGCGTGCAGTGCGCTTCATCTGTCTCAAGCAAAGAGAGGGTGCTTTGCAGCCTGCGCCGTCCTGCCAGGGCCAGGAGCTGGGACTCGGCTTAAGGAAGTGATCCAGGATGGTTCTTACCTTTAAAATAAAGGTCTTGCCGTGGAAAGGTATTTCAAAAGTGTAAACAACGTCCCCAAAGTCCTGGGCAAGAAAAGAAGGAAGTTTCCATTTCCGTTAGCAAAAGCAAGCACTTGTGTGTAAACCACCCCAGGCGTCACTGCAGGAGCCTCTCCAGCCCTCACACGTGCCCTGTCTCCCCATAGCAACCCCAGAAGGGAGCTGCGCTGAGCCCGTTTCAGAGGCCCAGGCAGAGATTTCCATAAACAAAACAACATCCAGAGAGGCAGCAGGGATGAGACAGAAAAAGAATCCACCCCGTGCCAGCCTGCAAACTCCTCACCAAGGTCAAACTCTCTTTGTAGCAAGCTACCAACACCAGGGTAAAGAGAAAGGGGTGAGTTTGCCAACGCTGCCGCTGGTACCTCCATCTGAGAAGAGCCTCCCTGGGGGGGTTAGGGATGGACAGATGATAACCTTTCATCATTAGCCCCGTGTTAAACTCTGATTAGTCTATTTAAATCCATCCCCCTTTGGATAAAGAAAACAATCTGCCCAGCTAGTTTGGCATCAGACAATGGATCACTTGACAGGGGAATTTTGAACACCAGATGAGACAGCAGTTTGCAGGACTCTCACCCCACAAGCAGAAAGCAAGGGCAGGTTTAGGAGGCAGAGGCACTGCCCTTTTCTCTCCAGCCTTTGGAGATAAAAGAGCTCTAGGTACCCAGAAAACTGCCCTGTAGCTCAAGGAATGGTGAGGAAACAGGCAGGGCAGGGCCTGCTTTGCCTTGCGTGCTGCCCAAAGCAAGAGGTGCCCCAGTGGGAAGACCTCAGGCAGAGACGCGTCCCCCATTTACACTCCAGCACCCTCAAGGTCCCTGTCCTAGGGAAAGGGCAACACAAACAGCTTTGGAGGTGTGAGGAGAGGGTCTGTGCCCCACATCCTCCTGCTCCCACGTGGGCCAGAGCTGCTTGGTGTGGTGGCCCCAGCACGCCCAAAGGTGTGGAGCAAGGGCAGAGCCGTGGGGCCGGTGTGCTCTGCATCCCAACGCCAACCAAAGGTGAGCCCTTCCCCGCCTGCCAGCCACAGGGAGGAGTGATGGGCTCTCTCCTGTCAAACGGGAAGGCAATTAAACGTCTAATTAAATACGAGGGGATTTTACATTGAACTGAACTGGAAGAGGTTCCTAATTCAATCAGGTCATTGTAACGCTTGTTAATTTTTCATGTCGCGAGGAGGTTTCAAAAGCCCCATTTGCCCTCCCGTTTGCACCGAGCCACCCGTGCTCCCTGCCAGCAGCACGTGGGGCAGGGAGACACTTGCATTGTTCTTCTCGAACTTCCAGTTCTCCTCCTGGGCGAGGATTTGGTCCACAACCTCCATCGCATCCTTGCCTTGCCGGACGTACTCTTTCTCCTAGGAGAGAGGAGAGCACTTCATTAGCTGGGCTCACAGGCAGGCTGTGCAGGGCTGGCAGAGGGAAAGGGGATCTCTCCCATCACCACCAAGCAGAAATCTCTTAATTTGGGTGACAGAGGCCTCATTTTGGAGCTCAAAGTCACGCTCCCCGCCCTGGCTGGCATCCACACACCAGCTGCGTCTACCAGCGAGGCTCCCGCCTTCATGTGAACGCTTCCAGCAGGGAAAGGGCTGGGAGATGAGCAGAGCTTCCTCCTGTGGAGGTGCCAGAACCGGGGCTGAAGCACTTGGAAAGGAGCAGGAAGCAGCTTGTGCCCAGCCAGGCTTTGAGGAGCTGAAGGACTGCCCTGTGAGGCATGGATCAGCAGGGATGGCCCAGGCGATGCCCTTCTTGGTACGTGACCAGGGAAAGGGAGAGGGGGATTGAGGCAGAGCCAGAACCACATCCCTGTGGAATGCTGCAGGGAAGAGGGGGGTGAATGCTGGGTGGCCCAGAGAACCCACTCCTCTGGTGGCCACGATGCCACTGGTCTCAGAGCACACAGGGACCAGCCTGGGGTGCTCTGGAGTTACAGCGCCCTGATGGGGCCGCAGGGGTGTCAGAGACTCCCATAGCCTTGGAGGAGCCTAAAGCTGAGGGACAGGGAATGGTGAGGGACAGGGAATGCTGGGGGACAGGGAATGGTGAGGGACAGGGAATGGTGAGGGACAGGGAATGCCACCCCAGGCCACGCTGCCTCTGTCTACCTGAGCTGTCAGCACCTTCCTCCCTGCACCTTCCTCATCCGATTCATTGTCCGACCCTGGGGGGGGAGAGCACACAATGAACACGCAGCTGATGAAGCCCCCCCTTGTACAACCTCCCTCTGAGCTTCTCCTGGGGGACAGTGTCTGATCCCACACGCTATGCAATGGGAAGGGCTCCCATGCTGCTGAACACGGGCACTGCTCTGATCATCACCTGCTTGTGGCAGCTCGCCCCGTGCCCTCATCCCAAGGGCAGCCTTTTGCAAGCCCTTTAACCACTGCTAAGAGCACTTAATCCCAAGACCACAAAAGGCTCCAGTTTCCCACAGAGCTGAAGCCAGGTGTGGGGGCTGAGCATGACTCTGCTCTGCAATGGCCCAGGGACAGCACAGCCGTGCCCCACACACACCTTGCCTGGGTGCAGGGCAAGGACAGGGGAGCTTGTTCTGCAGAGTCAGGTCTTGGAGGCCCTGCCACTGCCAAGGGCTGGGGTAACGGGACAGGGCGCAGGGAGGAGGCTCAGGAGGAACCCTGTGATGGGAACAGCGAGGCAGAGGGGGAGGAAGGGCAAGAACTACCTGCAAAGGACTCGGGTGGGGAGTAGAACTGCCCCTCGGAAAGGGCTCCGGGGTAGAGCAGGGGCCCACGAGAGGCTGCAGCCTGGGCTGCCAGGTACCCTGCGAAGCAAAGCACAAGGTTTTACACGCACAGCACCCGGTGCTTCGACACCCAGGGGTGCTGGACCTCCCAAGCACATCCAACCCCTCCCCTGAAGCACCCTCCCAGGCACTTCCCTCCAGATCCAGCTGGTCTTTCTGCACCGGCACCAGCCAGCCCACCAGCTTTTCAGCTCCTATTGCCTCATCTTTTGTTTGAGACATTTTATCTGCATGGAGATCAATGGGCTCTTCTGCCTGTCAAATCCAAAGGCGATTAAGCATCTAATTAAATAAGAGCTTCCCCTGGAAGCAATTTGGAACCTGAGCCTAATCCAATAGAGGCATTAAACACTTGATCATTTTTCATCTTAAAGCCTCCTCGCAAGACCCAAACATCCTCTGGTGGTTTCCAGTCAGTGCATTTCTGATTGAGCCCCGCTTGACAAATACTCCTTGCTTTAGGTGCTGTTTCCCAGGCCCCGGTCATAGTGAAGCCTGGGAGAGTGACAGCCTCCTTTTGCCATGCTAGGAACGGGCAGCTGGGCCAGTCCAGTGCCACTTGCTCCCTAGAAGGACCCCTGCAAGTTACAGGTGCCCGGCACTGGAGGGTGATTTGGAAGCTCAGTGCCCAGAGGCTGTGAGACTTCACAGGCCATAAGTCACGTCCTGTCCCTGACACGTGGCTATGACTGAAGCAACCCTCCCTGAAAGGTCTCCAGCCCGGCTCCAAAGGCAGATATCCCCACACAGAGCCCAAGAGCCCGCCTGGCATTTGTCTCACTGCTTCAAAACCCCTTCTCCAAGGCGGAGGTGAGCGCCGCTTCCAACCCGTCTGGCTTCTGGATCCAGACACTGGGGAATTTGGCACACTTTGCTCCACTCAATTAAAAGATGCTTTTTATAAGCTGGTATTTTCTTCCCCTGAAGGGAACTTCTATACCATAACAGAACGGAGTCGGGCACTTGCTGTCACAGCCAGCCTGGAGATCACTCCTCCATCAATGTCATCGCTGCCAAGGTGCTGCCAAAGCAGCAGCAACCTCGGGCCTGGGAGCCTCATCTGCCAAGTCCTACCAGAGAGCAGCGAAACCACTCACATCGTTCCTCTTCTGCTTCCTGAGTTAGGACTTTAAAATCCAGGAACCAAGTCTCCAGCCAAGCAATGACAAACGAGACGATGGGAAGCAAATAGCCAAAAGCCCCTTTGGCCAGAAGCTGTGTGGAAGAAAGGAGAAACCAGAGGGAGTTCCCAGCAACAAGCAAACAGCGGCAGCCATTCCCTGGGAGCCCAAGGAGACCAACCTCGGAGAGGATGACCTTCACGATCAAGAAGGCACTGGATACCAACGTAGTGACCTGGAAAACAAACGTGCACGCCTCAGATCCCTGCAGGATCTGGCTGGAGGGAGAAAGCTCCAAAGAGGAAAGCAAAAGCTGCCTCCTTACCGCGATGACCCACCAGTGGCGCAGCCTGACGATGGCGTAGGCCAGCAGCAACACAAAGAAACGAAAGAAAGCCAAGACCTTTAAAACAAGAAGCCACGGGACACTCGTCACTGCCCCTGTCCCTCTGCCAGGTGCTTGGGAGGACCCAGACACGAGCCAGGCTCCTGCAGACCTCGCTCCTACACAGAGCAGGCCGAGGGGCCCCCCTGCACGCAGATTCCCCCCCCCCCCAAAGCTGTTTCCTCACCTGCAGCAGTCTGAGATACTCACAAATATATCAAAGAAAGAGGTTTTAAAGCTGTACTTGATGATTTCACTCTCCAAGTTCTTCTGAATGCCATCCTTGGTCTGAAGGGGAGACAGGAAACCACAGAGCCATTGAGTGCACTGATAAGAAACTAATGGTAGAAAGAAGCCGGCCAAGCGGTGACCGGAGGTTGCCGCCAGGTCAGGTTATGCACCAGGCATACAAATGCTGCCTCATCTGCCAGGGCAGCACCACGGGAGGATACAAGAGCCCATTTCACCCTCGGTTTCACACCGAGGAGCACGAGGCGAGCAGCCAGAGCAGGAGCAGCAACGTTAAACCCTTCTCCATGGCCTCCCCGTAGCTGCTCCTTTGGCTCAGCCACCAGCTCCCAACTCTCGCAGCCTAAAGGCCTTGCTTGAGCACCTCCCACTTGTGCCCATCACTTCCACGGGTGGCTTTAGGGGGCAGACCTCAGCTGTACTGGAGGAGAACAGGGGAAAGTCACAGGAAACTGCTCCTCCAGCCCCTTTGCGCTGAACAAAGCATCCCACAGCTGCATAATCCAAACACCTCCCCTGCGAGGGCTCTTCTCAAGGGTCACTCAGCAACCCCGGTGGGATTTCAGCTGGGATCATCCCTCGTGGTGCAGAGCACTGAGGGGTCCCCTCTCCTGTTTTCCAGGCCAGCTGGCTCCCAGCAGTGCTGATGGAGGAAGCCAACCGGCAGGTTCAAACGTACTGGCAAAGGGGAAGAGGGAGGAGAGGGGCACGAGGGGCACGCACAGACACGGTCAGACCACGAGGAAAGCCAAAATGCTTCCTGGGGTATTGTATGGGAGCGTGGAAAAAGCTCACAGAAGAGCTGCCTTGCCTCACCCGCAGACAATCCGGGGCCCGCCAGCCCTGCTCCTTTTGACACCATCAATCCTGCTCTGGGGAGCCTGGGATGGCTGTTTGGGAGGAAGCGGATGGCTCAGGTAACTGGAACAAATGCTTCACCTTTAGGCTATTGGTTTGAACGCAGCCCAGCTGGCCTGGAAGCCGGGAGAGGCTGGCAGCTGTCTGATGAGCTATGAGAAACAAGTTGGTGGATCTCAGGCCAGTCCTTGGCAGCCGGGTGGCCTGGCACCCTCTGCTCTGCCAGGCCAAGGACAGAAGAGGCAGCCACCGGGAAACGGGCCCTCTAGGTCAGGGCTGGTGCTTGATACCCAGGGCAAGGGGAGGGCAAAGCAGCTCTGCACTGGGGCTCGTGCTTTGCCCCACACCACTTCACCAGGAGATGCTGCAGAACCAAGACCCAGGGAAGGCTCGGGATTAGAAGTCCTGGGAGATGTTTTCAGCTTGAACTGAAGAAGAACTGAAGCATCTCCTGTCCCCGAGGGCGGCGCGTTACAGTTTGCAGGCAACAGACATTTAACGAGGGCCAATTTGCTCGGCTTTATCTTGCAGTGAAGGAAACCGTTTGATAAAAAAAGCATTAGTCATGATACGGAGTCGTTGCTCTTCATAAGGAGGCAAATAAGCTGTCCTAATAGCTTTAAATATGCAGCATCTCGGCTCAGGGCCTAAATATCAGCAGTTAGTCACTCATTAATGGCTACCTGCAAGCCCTCCGCTCACAGTCACCCTGGTGACCGCGCTGGCACATTATCCCCCGGGGGGCTGGAGAGACAGCCCCTTTCCAGAGAGCCCGGAGAACAGGGACAAGAGCAGGAGGTCGGGGTCCAAGCCTGGACACCGTTGGCATCGCTGGAATGCTGGCTGGGAGATGCTTTTTCCTAGGCAGGGGTCTCTTCAAGCTCTCAGTGCTGCAGCGCGCAGGGGAGGGAGCTGCTGGCCCAGACAATCTGTTAAGTGCAGACACCCAGGAGATAAAGAGGGCAGAGATAAGAGCTGTTAAGTGAAGGCAGGATCCAGTGCTGATAAAGAAAAGCCAGATGCAGGCAGGGCCGCACGCAGAAGCGCTGGGGTCTATCTGTTCATCTGCTCTGCTCTGGGGCTGTTCCACGGGAGGAAGGACACGTCGTACCTGAAAAGACGCCGCCACCACGGCTGCAACCAGCCAGGGCCAGTTCAGGAGAAACCAAAACAAAACCAAGGCCAGGGAATTGCTTCAATCTGATGGGAACGAGGGAAAGAAACTGGATTTCCCTGCTCCTTGCAACAGGTAACTGGCTGAGCAAACACAGCCGCCTGCACAGGCGTGCCGGACCAAAGCCCTCGCGTTCCCCTTCGCCAGTCCCCCGTGCAGCAGAGCAGCGTCTCCAGCTCTCAGAAGCTGAGATTCCAAAGCTCAAAGCCTCTTTTGTCTGTGCCCAACAGCTGGGTGGGTGTGAGGAGGGTCTGCACCTCCTCTGATGCTCGCAGAACAAGTCGCTGCAGCGGAGCTGGCAGCTGCCTGGCAAAGCAAAGCGAGCAGCTTCACTTCAGGCAAGGGGAGCAGGAGAGAAATGGGGCCAAGAGCTCAACGTGGCGCTTCCAGGGGCCCCAGATCTTGTTTTGCTCGGACACAGAACACGGTGTTAACACCCCTGGACAGCCACAACAGAGCCCGGGTGCAGGAAATGAGCTGGACTTTCACGTACACCGAGTGCAGCGGCTCCTCAGCCAGCTCCAATCAGCAGAGGGCTGGGAAGAGCAAACAAAGACTTGGCCCCAGCCTTCTGAACCAGAGCAATTACCACCGAGGGAGCTGCGTTGCAAAAGCACAACTCAAATAGGACAAAGGCTCCTTGGATTTGCTCCCCCCCCCCCCGACTTACATTCAACTCGATTATCCACAACAGAGAAATGAAGAGCAGGTCGAAGGTGACGAAGAGGCAGAAGGTCCTCCTCACATCCGAGATGGCTTTCCTCTTCTCCAGGGAGAAGTAGCAGTATGGGGAGAAGCCCTGGCTCTGGGAAAACGAGGTGCTGATGGAGGCGATGGCCGGGAGGCTTCGTTCCAGGTTGTGCTGCAGGTCTGCGGGCTTGCTCATCCTCGGCCCAAGCCACTGGGGTCCTACATCAGTCAGGGCAGCATCGGCCAAGTCAGTGCATCACCTGTGGGGAGACACGCAGGGCACCCTCAGCTCTCTGGATATTCCTCCTCTCCCCCTCTAAGGGCAAATATTCCCATCTCCAAATCAGGTCCTGCCTGGTTTGTACAGGGAAAAGGCTAATGCTGACTGCTGGGCTGCCAAAGAGCCTCCCATTGGGAAGCAAAGACATCCAGGGCTGCCCCATCTCACCCTGGCACCCCTCATTGGCACAGACACTGTCCCCCCCTCTCCTGCTCACTGCAGGGGAGGAGGAATTGGCTGGGAAAGGCTCAGAGGTGCCAGGGGTCCCCAGAGCCACCAGGAAGTGTCCCTGGGACCTGGAGCAGGCACCCAGCACACGCCACAGCCAGAGCAGCAGATGGCAAACCCTGTGGAGATGCTGCTGTGGCAGCAGGAAAAAGGCCTCGGGGTGTTTCTACAGCTCCAAGAAAGGAGCAGATTCCCAGGATCCCGGAGCCAATGCGAGCTTCCCTGGGCTGCAGCAGCCTCCTCTGCAGGGACACGGAGCTCCTAGGGGCACAAGGCAAAGTGCAAAGCCTCAGGAGCTGGTTATCCATCAGCCAGAGCCCATCCCGCACAGCCAAGAGAGGGCCCAGCTCCCTTTGGGAGCAGGATGCTGGGTTTCACCCCCTGCTCCTGGCCCCGCTGCAGCCTCAAGGCTGTTTCCATGCCAAGGGCACTCTATGGAAACCCTTCCTCTCCGTCAGCAGGGCACGAGGAGGCCACGGTGTTAATGGCCCATGCGACAGAGCAGATACCCAAGGAAAAGGGGGAAGCCAAAGCAGGTTGTTCCAGGGGTCACCCACGGCAAAAGCACAGCCACGAGCTCTGCGCAACGCTCCTGCTCAAGCCCTTGCATCGGCTTCTGTCACAGCAGCTCTGCATCCTCCAGGAGCCAAATGGGGTTTGTCAACTGCAGATCACCCTGGGAACGACCAGGAGGCTGCAGCTGTGCCACGTTTAAGGGGCTTGGGGGGAAAACCCACCCCAAGACTTGGGGGGTAGGTGAAGCTGATGGAGCCTTGGACACCTGAGCAACAGCGAGAGCTCGGGTTTGGGGCAGGAAGGGAACAAAGCTGCGCTCCTGTCAGGTCCCTGTGAGGCCCTTCGGAAGGAGCTGCAGGCCTTGTCACTTCTCATCAGCCACAGCGCCCGCTGCTCCGAGCCGGGGGCCCCGGCTCAAAGTGGGGAAAGTTAGGAGACATCTGTGAGAGCTGAATAATGCATCAGCCCAGGCAGGGCTGCTCCTCCTGCACCGCCTCCGACACCGCTTTGCACTTAGGCAGCTCCCCCCCAACCCTCACAGCGCTTTCACATCACCCTGTGAGCCCCTCCAGCCCCACTGCCTCCACCCCTCCCCGGCTCTGCAGTGCCAGGGATACAGTGGAGCACAAGGGGATGGTTTTAAGCTGCCAGAGGGGAGACTGAGATGAGCTCTTAGGCAGAAGCTCTTCCCTGGGAGGGTGCTGAGGCGCTGGCACAGGGTGCCCAGAGAAGCTGGGGCTGCCCCATCCCTGGCAGTGTTCAAGGCACAGGGGCTTGGAGCAAGCTGCTCTATGGAAGGGGTCCCTGCCCATGGCAGGGGTTGGGACTGGATGAGCTTTAAGGTCCCTTCATCCCAAGCCATTCCACGATACAGCAGAGCCCAGCTCAGCCAGCCCAGAGCATTAAACCCCAGCTTTCCCCAGGGAGGTTTAACCAGCACTAACTCACTGCTGGGGGAAGAACCAGCACCAAGGGCTTCACCTTCAGCGCCCTATGGGGCAGAGCAGGAACCTCTGAAGCCCAGATGTAAACCCCTCGACTGGGGCTGCGTCTTCAGGGCAGGAGGAAGCTGAGAGCAGCAGGAGCACAGGGATGGCAGTGTGCAGAAATGTGCCTTTTTCTGGGTGACAGATAAATTATTGAGCGCCCTGGCGCTGCATTATGCATTCCGCATCCTCCGCAGCCTGCGAGGGCCTTGGAGCAGCTCCCACAGCCAACAGCAGCCTCGAGTGAGGGCCAGAGGCTGCCCGAGGGACCCGCGGGTGTCAGGAGCACAGCACCCACAGCAGGGGCTTTGCTGGTGGAAGGAAACCGGGCGTTCTCGAGCCTCCCAGGGCAGATTTGGGTTCTTTTTGGTGGTGAGAGCCCCTGCTTGCAGGGAGAAGAGTCCTTTAGGAGGGAGAAGCTTCAAGGGCGAAGCAGGAGGGGAGAGGTGATGCCAGCATCAGCAGCGAACCCCAGCGGGAAGCAGTGCGAGAGACAGCGAGCTCCTGAGGCCGCACCGAGCAGCAGCACCCAGGAGGGTCCCCGCAGCACAGCCCCTGGTGCTGAGGCTCATCCTGTCCCCGGGGGAAAGGCCAGAGCAGCCCCTGCAAAGCCCCAGTGCCAGCACCTCCTCCGTGGCACCCCCCCTTCCCTTCCCTTCCCCATCCCCAACCCTTTCACATTCAAATCACAAGGCTGCCATTAGCACCCGTTTGCATGTTAATGCCACCTCTTCCAGGGAGAAGCTTTTCCATCTTGTGACACGGCTTCTCCTTTCCTCCCTCGCCCCCACTTCCTATTAATGTGTCTTCCGAGCTCACATGACAGCTCCAACAGCTAATGCTCGTGTCACCTCGGCTGCCAGCGCCTGCAGAGCGAGACGGATAAGACCCTACAGAGGCCCCGGCCACAGAGCCTGAGCTTTAGGGAGGCCTTGGAAACACAAAGGGTGAAGAGGGGACAAGAAACCTCACTCTCTAGAACAGCCCCAACCCACAGAGAGCGTGGCACTGGTCAGCACAAAGACAGGAGCAAAGCAAGGGATCAACAGCCCCGTTCCACACAGGGGTTGGTCGGTATTCCTTGAGAAAAGGCTCCTGAAGGGGAGACCTGAGAGCAGCTCCAGTGCCTGAAGGGGCTGCAGAAAAGCTGGAGAGGGGCTTGGGACAAGGGATGTAGGGACAGGACGAGGGGAATGGCTTTAACCTGCAGAGGGGAGACTGAGATGAGCTCTTAGGCAGAAGCTCTTCCCTGTGAGGGTGCTGAGGCGCTGGCACAGGGTGCCCAGAGAAGCTGTGGCTGCCCCATCCCTGGCAGTGCTCAAGGCCAGGTTGGACACAGGGGCTTGGAGCAAGCTGCTCCAGTGGAAGGGGTCCCTGCCTGTGGCAGGGGTTGGAGCTGGGGGAGCTTTAAGGACCTCACAGGGTGGTGCCACGAAGGCACTGGGGCCGCACACCCGAAGATGCCGGGATCCCACCTCCTGCCCGGCACCACCGCCAGGAGCAAGGGCACTGCCATTGCCTCGGGGGCAGCACAGTCCGGTCCCTGGAGGGGGCCACCGGCAACCGCTCACAGCAGCCCCAGGGAAAAGGGGGCCCCTCTGTGCCCCAGGGCCTGGGGCTGCCCCTGCTGCAGGCAGCGGTGCTGCAGCCCCTCGGAACAGCCCCCCACGCCCCTTGTTAGTGCTGCGCACCTGCACGGCGACCAGCCCCATGTCAGTGGCCACCAGCCCCGTGTCAGTGGCCACCAGCCCCGTGTCAGTGGCCACCAGCCCCGTGTCAGTGGCCACCAGCCCCGTGTCAGTGGCCACCAGCCCCGTGTCAGTGGCCACCAGCCCCGTGTCAGTGGCCACCAGCCCCGTGTCAGTGGCCACCAGCCCCGTGTCAATGGCCACCAGCCCCATGTCAGTGGCCACCAGCCCCATGTCAGTGGCCACCAGATCCGTGTCAGTGGCCACCAGATCCGTGTCAATGGCCACCAGTTCTGTGCCAGCGGCCACAAGACCCCTATCAATGGCCACCAGCCCTGTGTCAATGGCCACCAGCCTCATGTCAATGGCCACCAGCCCCATGTCAGTGGCCACCAGCCTCATGTCAATGGCCACCAGCCCTCTATCAGTGGCCACCAGATCCATGTCAATGGCCACCAACCCTATGTTAATGGCCACCAGCCCCATGTCAATGGTCACCAGCCCCGTGTTAATGGCCACCAGCCCCGCGTCAATGGCTACCAGCCCCGTGTCAATGGCCACCAGCACTCTATCAATGGCCACCAGCCCCATGTCAATGGCCACCAGCCTCATATCAATGGCCACCAGCCCCATGTCAATGGCCACCAGCCCCATGTCAATGGCCACCAGCCCCATGTCAATGGCCACCAGCCCCATGTCAATGGCCACCAGCCTCATGTCAATGGCCACCAGCCCCGTGTCAATGGCCACCAGATCCATGTCAATGGCCACCAGCCCCGTGTCAACGGCCACCAGATCCATGTCAATGGCCACCAGCCCTGTGTCAGTGGTCACCAGCCCCATGTCAACGGCCACCAGATCCATGTCAATGGCCACCAGCCCCGTGTCAACGGCCACCAGATCCATGTCAATGGTCACCAGCCCAGTGCCAGTGGCCACCAGCCCCATGTCAACAGGGCCAAGGCTCAGGCGCTCCGCAGACACCCAGAGCAGCACCGTGACCACATCACAACGCGACACCGGAGATCACCGGCACGGCCGCGACCCCCCCCCCCCGCTGTCCCCGCTCGGAGCTGCCGCTGACACCCCCCCCACCCCCGGGAACGGCCGCGCTCCGGGGCCCGTCGCCGGCTCCAAGGCCCCCAGACCCAGACCCGGCCCCAGCCCCGCCCCGCCCCCCGGTACTCGCCGGTGCAGGCCCCATGCCCGGTGCAGGCCCCGCTCCCGGTCCCTGCCGCCGCCCGGTGCCGGCCCCGCCGGAAGCTGACCCCGGCACACGCAACTTCCGGCGCCGCTGCCACCTCTGACCCCAGGAGGGGAGCGCCAGAGCGAGGCTGCGCAGAGGGGGGGGGGGATCAGTGGGGCTGGAGGGACCATTCCCTTTCAGAGGGGGGGGATCAGTGGGGCTGGGAGGGACCATTCCCTTTCGGGGGGGGGGGGGGATCAGTGGGGCTGGGAGGGACCATTCCCTTTCAGAGGGGGGGGATCAGTGGGGCTGGGAGGGGGAGGGACCAGGGACCATTTCGGGGGGGGGAATCAATGGGGCTGGGAGGGACCATTGCCTTTCGGGGGGGGGGATCAGTGGGGCTGGGAGGGACCATTCCCTTTCAGAGGGGGGGGGGGGATCAGTGGGGCTGGGAGGGACCATTCCCTTTCGGAGGGGGGGGAATCCGTGGGGCTGGGAGAGACCATTCCCTCCCGGGGGGGATCAGTGGGGCTGGGAGGGACCATTCCCTTTCGGGGGGGGGAATCAGTGGGGCTGGGAGGGACCATTCCCTGCCGGGGGGGGGGATCAGTGGGGCTGGTAGGGACCATTCCTCTCCAGAGGGGGTCAATGGGATGGGAGGGACCATTCCTCACAAGATGGTGGGGATCAGTGGGGCTGGGAGAGACCATTCCTGTGAGAGAGGGAGGGTGTCCATGGGGCACCGGTATCTGACCCACAGCCCTGCCCCACAGCTCCCTGCTCTCGCCCCACCGATGCCCAGACCACCCAAAACCCGGGGGTCAGACCCCCCCCCCCCCATGGCCGCAGCCCCCCCCGCCAGACCAGGCTCCATCCTCTCTGTACAGCCGTTTATTGCGGGCAGGGGGCTCAGCTCGATGTGGGGCAGGGGGGTCCCCCCCACCAGCCCCCCGGCGGGGTCCCTGCCCCTCGCGTGGGACCCCCCAGTGCGAAGCGTGGTGGCCGTGGCCATGTGTGGGGCAGCACACGAAGCGCAGGCAGGGCAGCAGTGGGGCGATGGGGGGCAATGGGGCAAGGGGGGGCACCGGTGAAGCTGCTGCAGCCGGGGGGGTGCTGGGTCCCGGTGCCGGTTAACTGGTACCCAGGGGGTAGGTGGGCGAATGGCGCTCGGTGCCGATGGGGCGAGATGGAACCTCGGCGAAGCCGACGTGTCGCCGCTCTGGGGATGGATGGAGGGATAATGGATGGAGGGAGGGAGGAAGGGAGGGAGGGATGGAGGGATTGAAGGATAGATGATGGAGGGATGGATGGAGGGATAATGGATGGAGGGAGGGAGGAAGGGAGGGAGCGAAGGAGGGATGGAGGGATAATGGATGGAGGGAGCGATGGAGGGATGGATGGATGGAGGGATGGATGGATGGGTGAATGGATGGATAGAGGGATGGATGGAGGGAGGGATGGAGGGAAGGAGGGATTGAAGGATAGATGATGGATGGATGGATGGATGGATGGATGGATGGAGGGAGGGATGAAGGGATGGATGGAAGGATGGAGAGATTGAAGGTTAGATGATGGAGGGATGGATAGAGGGTGGGATGGAGGGATGGAGGGACAGACAGATGAATGGACGAATGGATGAATGGATGGATGGATGGATGAAGGGATGGAAGGAGGGATGGATGGAGGGGTAATGGATGGATGGAGGGAGGGATGGAGGGAAGGAGGGATTGAAGGATAGATGATGGAGGGATGGATGGACGCATGGATGGATGGATAGAGGGATGGATGGAGGGATGGATGGATGGAAGGATGGAGGGATTGAAGGTTAGATGATGGAGGGTGGGATGGAGGGTGGGATGGAGGGACAGACAGATGAATGGGCGAATGGATGAATGGATGGATGGATGAAGGGATGGAAGGGGGGATGAACAGGCAGAGGGTCAGGCACCACCAGCACCAGAGGGAGACACCAGGGGCAGGAGGAGCTGACACCCCACATACCCCCGGTGCCGCCGTCCTCCTCTTCCTCTTCCTCCAGTCCTTCGGGATCCTCCGGGATCTCGGACACCGTCAGCGACTTCAGGTCCTGGCCGCGCTCCTCGATGCCGCCGGCGAACGACACCTTCTGCCCGCCTGCGGGACCCGGCTCCGGGGTGACCGGGCTGCAGGGGCCCCGAGCGCCGGCCCCGGCCCCCTCCCGCCTCCTCCCCGGCCCCATCCCGTTACCTTTCCGCTTGTGAGCCTTGGGGCCGCTGAAGTAGCTCCGCTCCGCTCGGGCCTGGCTCCCGGGCGCTGCTCGGGCGGGCGCGGATGAGCCGAGGGCAGAGGGAAGCGCGAACGGCACCGCCGCAGCCCCGCGGGGCACGGACGCGCCTCTGCTCCCCCCGCGCACCCACCCTCGCCCCAAGGGCTACAGGGGATGGTGGCACCCGGCCCCGCAGCGCTGGGCTCCAGCATCCAACATCCCCGTCCCCGTGTCCCCCAGCATCCAACATCCCCATCCCCATGTCCCCCAGCATCCAACATCCCCGTCCCTGTGTCCCCCAGCATCCAACATCCCCGTCCCCACGTCCCCCAGCATCCAACATCCCCATCCCCTTGTCCCCCAGCATCCAACATCCCCGTCCCCACGTCCCCCAGTATCCAACATCCCCGTCCCCGTGTCCCCCAGCATCCAACATCCCCCAGTATCCAACATCCTCATGTCTGTGTCCCCCAGCATCCAACATCCCCGTCCCTGTGTCCCCCAGCATCCAACATCCCCGTCCCCGTGTCCCCCAGTATCCAACATCCCCATCCCCGTGTCCCCCAGTATCCAACATCCCCTTCCCCGTGTCCTCCAGTATCCAACATCCCCGTCCCTGTGTCCCCCAGTATCCAACATACCCATCCCCATGTCCCCCAGCATCCAACATCCCCGTGTCTGTGTCCCCCAGCATCCAACATCCCCGTCCCCGTGTCCCCCAGCATCCAACATCCCCATCCCCATGTCCCCCAGTATCCAACATCCCCCAGCATCCAACATCCCTGTGTCCCCCAGCATCCAACATCCCCATCCCCCGTCCCCCGTGTCCCCCAGCATCCAACATCCCCCGTCCCTGTGTCCCCCAGCATCCAACATCCCCGTCCCCTTGTCCCCCAGCATCCAACATCCCCATGTCTGTGTCCCCCAGCATCCAACATCCCCATGTCTGTGTCCCCCAGCATCCAACATCCCCGTCCCCGTGTCCCCCAGTATCCAACATCCTCATGTCTGTGTCCCCCAGCATCCAACATCCCCGTCCCCGTGTCCCCCAGCATCCAACATCCCCTCCCCGTGTCCCCCATCCCCATATCCAACATCCCCGTCCCCTTGTCCCCCAGTATCCAACATCCCCGTCCCTGTGTCCCCCAGTATCCAACATCCCCGTCCCTGTGTCCCCCAGTATCCAACATCCCCGTCCCCATGACCCCCAGTATCCAACATCCCCATCCCCATGACCCCCACCATCCACCATCCCTGTCCCCATATCCCCTGGGCTCCAGAAATCCCAACTCCATGTCCCCAGGATCCAACATTCCTGTCTCCATGTCCGCCAGGATCCAATATCCTCATTCCCACGTCCCCCAGCATCTGACATCCCCATCCCCACACCCCAAGGCTTCAGCGCCCCTGTCCCCATGTCCCCCAGACCCCCACATCCCCATCCCGCTCACCAGGCTCCAGGGCACTGTCGGGGTCGCAGGCACGGGCCAGCTCATGCTCCCCATCATCGGCCTCCCCATCGGAGCTGTCCCCCCCGGCCAGGCCACCCTCCAGGTGGGACTGGACGATGCGCTGCACCGCTGGGGAGGCACCAGTGTTGGCACTGGGAGCACTGGTGTCTCCCCATGGAGCACCCAGAGAGGTGTGGGGAGCCCCTGGTGCCCCCAGCCCACCCCGCACAGCCCCGTGCCTCAGTTTCCCCATTCACACGGCTCATGCAGTACCTTTGAGCGAGGGTGGGGTGTAGGCACACGGGTTGGTCCTCTTTGGTTTCAGCAGGCAGCTCTCGCGCTGAGGGAGGGAATGGCATCAGCAATGGGGTCCCGGTGTGTCCCCGTCCCATGTCAGGGGTCACCATGGACCCAGGGGAGCCAGGCACCCCATGGGGAGGTGGGTGCTGTAATGGGGGTCCTGCCATGGAGACCCCGGGATAGAGATGCTGTGATGGGGATCCCTCACTGGGGACCCCGGGATGGAGATGCTGTGATGGGCATCCTGCAGGGGGGACCGAGGGATGGAGATGCTGTGATGGGGATCCCTCAATGGGGACCCTAGGATAGAGATGCTGTGATGGGGATCCCTCAATGGGGACCCTAGGATAGAGATGCTGTGATGGGGATCCCTCACTGGGGACCCCAGGATGGGGATGTTGTGATGGGGATCCCTCAATGGGGACCCCAGGATGGAGATGCTGCAATGGGGGACCTGCAATGGGGACCCTGCGATGGAGATGCTGTGATTGGGATCCTGCAATGGGGACTCTGGGATTGAGATGCTGCGATGGGGGTCCCACAATGGAGACCCAAGACTGACAGCGATAAGGACCCTCCCCAGCGATAAGGACCCTGCAATGGGGATCCAGTGTCAATGAGGACCCTGCATTGGGGGCCCCATGATGGAGACCCCAGCACTCTGTGGTGTCCCTGTGATGGTCACGGGGCTGTTTGACCGCAGCCAAACACCAGAGCCTGTCTGGGCTCCGTGTCCCCGTCCCCGCAGTGCCAGCGCCGGGTGCCGGTGCCGGGCAGGGAACCGATAAGCGTGGAGCCAAACTGGGCCCTGATAACCCCCCGGTGCCCTGGGATGGGGAGCGGGGCTGCCCCGGGTGTCCCTGTGCCACTCACCTGGTAGGGCAGGGACTCGTCCTCTGGGTCGGTGGCAGCAATGGGGAGAGAAGAGTGAATGGGATAGGGGCTGATGGCACCCAGCAGAGCCAGGCAGGTCCCTGCCACCCCCAGACCCCTGCTCCAAGGGTTACCTGCCCACCAGGGACCTGCCACTGCATCCCGTCCCTGCCACCCCATTCCTTATGCGACACCCCATCCCGTCCCTGCCACCCCATTCCTTATGCGACACCCCATCCCGTCCCTGCCACCCCATTCCTTATGCGACACCGCATCCCATCCCTGCCACCCCATCCCGTCCCTGCCACCCCATTCCTTATGCGACACCCCATCCCATCCCTGCCGCCCCATTCCTTATGCGACACCCCATCCCATCCCTGCCGCCCCATTCCTTATGCGACACCCCATCCCATCCCTGCCACCCCATTCCTTATGCGACACCCCATCCCATCCCTGCCACCCCATTCCTTATGCGACACCCCATCCCATCCCTGCCACCCCATTCCTTATGCGACACCGCATACCATCCCTGCCACCCCATCCCGTCCCTGCCACCCCATTCCTTATGCGACACCGCATGCCATCCCTGCCACCCCATCCCGTCCTTGCCACCCCATTCCTTATGCGACACCCCATCCCGTCCCTGCCACCCCATTCCTTATGCGACACCGCATCCTATCCCTGCCACCCCATCCCGTCCTTGCAACCCCATTCCTTATGCGACACCCCATCCTGTCCCTGCCACCCCATTCCTTATGCGACACCCCATCCCGTCCTTGCCACCCCATTCCTTATGCGACACCGCATCCCATCCCTGACACCCCATTCCTTATGCGACACCCCATCCCGTCCTTGCCACCCCATTCCTTATGCGACACCGCATACCATCCCTGCCACCCCATCCCGTCCCTGCCACCCCATTCCTTATGCGACACCCCATCCCGTCCCTGCCGCCCCATCCCGTCCCTGCCACCCTATTCCCTATGTGACACCACACCCCCTCCCTGCCACCATGCCCCATCCCTGATGTCCCAAGCCATAGGTGACACCCGCATCCCATCCCAGCACCGCGCTCCCTCCCCGCTACCGCGTCCCATCCCGGGTATCTCACACCGTGCATGACACCACACCCCATCCTTATCACCGCATCCCATCCCTGCCACCACATCCTATCAGTGACACCAGCTGTCCCCTGCCACCACGTCCATCCCTGTCCCGTGTCCCATTCCCGGCCGCTGCGCTGCTCACCTGGGGATGAGTGCTCGGAGAGCTGGAAGAGCATGGCCGGTGTGGGCCTCCGCCGCCGGATCTGGGGCACAGCGGGGTGTCACCGGCTGGGGACACGCAGCGTGCCCGTCCCCTGCACCCCGGGGCCAAGGGCCCATGCACACGCCTGCACGTGTGTCATGCGTGTCTATGTATGTGCATGCATGTGAGCACGGGTGCTGGCAGGGACCGTGTGGGGCCGTGGCCCCATCCCGGGGTCCCCACGATGTCCCCAGTCCCCTCTAGCCCCTGCCCGGTCCCTCCGTGAGGGCTCTGGGTCCGGCGTGTGCCTGGGACGTCCCCTTGGGCTGGGTACAACAGTGACTGCACAGTCCCCCAGCGTGTCCAGTCCCTTCGGCCCCATCCCTGTCCCCGTCCAGTCCCTTCGGTCCCATCCCTGTCCCTCTCCTGTCCCTTCGGCCACATCCCTGTCCCCGTCCAGTCCCTTCGGTCCCATCCCTGTCCCTGTCCAGTCCCTTCGGCCCCATCCCTGTCCCTGTCCAGTCCCTTCGGCCCCATCCCTGTCCCTGTCCAGTCCCTTCGGCCCCATCCCTGTCCCTCTCCTGTCCCTTCGGCCCCATCCCTGTCCTTCTCCAGTCCCTTCGGTCCCATCCCTCTCCCTCTCCTGTCCCCTCCGTCCCATCCCTTCCCTCTCCCCCATCCTTGTCCCTATTCTGTCCCCTCTGTCCCATCCCTGCCCCATCCCTGTCCCCCTGCACAACTCTCCCTCAGCGGTTCCGCAGCTCACACAGGTACCTCGGAGCTCCCCAGTCCCGTCCCCGTCTCTCCCTTGTCCCATCCTGTCCCCCCCCATCCAGTCCTGTCCCCTCTGTCCCTCCCGTTCCGTGTCCTGTCCCCTCTATCCCCTCCGATCCCACTTACCCTGCTCTCCCAATCCCGTTCCGTCCTTTCTGTCCCCTCTAATCCCCCCTGTCCTGCTCTCCCGGTCCCTTCCCCTCCCTCCTGTCCCCTCCATCCCTGTCCTGTCCCGTCCGATCCCCCTCGTCCCGCTTTCCCGGTCCCTTCCCTCCCTCCTGCCCCCTCCGATCCCCCAGTCCCATCCCTCCTGTCCCACTCTGCCCCCATCCTCTTTCAAGACCCGGTACCTTGGGGCTCCCTCGTTGCCCCCTCCCCATCCCTCCCGGTCACACCGGGGGTCCCTCGTCACTGCAGCGACCTCGGGGGTGCCGAGGGACTCCCGGGGTGCCCCCATACCCCGCTGTGTCCCCTCACCATCTCCACGGCGCGGGGGTCCAGCTGGCTGGGGGGGGCCGGGACCGAGAACTGGATCTTCTTGCGGTCCTTGGGGTCCATGGTCACCGCTGTCGGGGGGTCTCAGCCACCGGTACCGAGCAGGGAGTTCGGTAGCACCCGGGGCTCCGGTACGGCGAGGACTGAGAGTGGCGGGAGGTGGGGAAAGCAGAGCCGGTGAGGAGGAGGAGGAGGAGGAGGAGGAAGGAGAGGGAGGGAGGACACATCTCCTACCAAGCACTGAATTATTCATCTCCCCCCTCCCGGGGCAGGGGGGCTGAGGCCGAGGTAATGAGCCCTTGGGGAGCCCCTCGGGGGGTTCAGACAAGCTGTGGGGGGACCTTAACCCCTTCCCTGCCAACGGGGTGTCTCCCGATGGGACAGCGATGGGAATGGGACGGGAATAGGTGCTTCCACGTGAGTCCCCATTCCTGGTGCTTCAGTTACCCCACCAAGCTGCAATCAGGGGGCAGGGGCACGGCCATTTACACCCTTGGGTGGGCTGCAGGAAAACATCCCCCCCTCGGGCCCAGCCTGCTCTGTTCCACACGGGCCAGGGACACGGCTCAGGCAGGGCTGGGATCTCCCAGGGGCTGGATATCCATGGGGACTTGGGACACCCCGACCGTGCCATTGCACCTCCGCCAGCCACAGCCCCGGCGCACGGGGCGTGCCAGGGCCAGAGGACTCTGCCCTCAGCCGGCCCTGCGCCGTTTTCCTGGTGGAAAATTCCACCAAACCCAAAGTTTCCCCCTTGGGAAGGGGAGGTCTCGGCCTCCCAACCCCGGTCCCTCCGTCCCCCCGGGGCACAGCCTCCAGCCCGGCCACCGCTCGGCACCGGGGGCCGGTGCGGTGCTGCCGGAGGGCACCCGTGGGCGCAGCGCCGGGGCCGGGCGCGGTGGCTCCTGCCCCATCGCGGGGTGTCCTGGCCGGGGGGACAAGGCCGGGGCGGTGGCGTTGAGGAAGCCGCTTCCAAGAAGGAACGAGGAAGAGGGAGCCGGGAGCTGGCTCCGGCCCCCGGATCTCCCGGTGCTCCAAGGGCTGCGGGTGGCCGCGGGCCAGCAACCGCTGCTCCAGCAAAATATTTACCCGAGCGGCACCGTGCCACGGAGCAGCCTCCTCCGGCACAGCGTGGCAAAGCCGGCCCTGCACATGGCGCTGCCAACCTCGGGGCAGCGGGGGGGACAAGGCGTGAGGTCCCTCGGTCACCCCCTTGGCCAGGCTGACCACATGCGATGCTCCGGAGCATCGTCTCCATCCTCATCCCCATCCCGCCATCCCATCGCGGGACCGGGGTCGTTATGGCAACAGGTTCCCAGGCTCCCATCCCGCTGCCGTTCCCGCTCCTGCCGCCTACGAAGACACGGAGCGAGGGGGTGGCCGGGCCCCCTCCCCTCCCCTCCCTGCGCTGCGGCAGCGGCAGCACCCGCAGCCCCCCGGGATCGGCGCACGCCGCCCGCGCCCGCACCCACACAGCCGCGCACCCGCCGGGGCACGTGGGGAACCGCACCGGGCCCGGCACCGGAGCCCTCCCCGTCACGCAGCGCCGGGCCGCGTGTGCCGGGCACGGTCACTCCTTACCCACCGGCTCAGCCCCGTCCATCCCATGGGCACCGGGGCAAGGGCACACCGAAAGCGGGGGGGGGGGGGGGGTGTGTGGGGTGTGCGCCGTGCCCGTGCCCATCCCCGTGCGTCGTGGCGGGGGCTGCGGCAGCGCATCCTCCTGCAGAGACAGTAAAAATAGCAGCAGCAGGTTCAGGACGAGGAGTTCGCTCCTCACCGGTGACAGGAGCCGGAGCCTGCACCCATCGGGGGCAGCAACGGCATCACCGGACTTGTGGGGCCGCGGTGTCAGGGGGGCGGCGGTGGTGATGGAGGGATGGAGTGACAGGGATGAGGTGGCGTAAGGGTGTGGTGACATAGGGATGGGGTGGCAGAGGGGATGGGGTGGCATGGAGTGGGGTGACAGGGATGAGGTGCTGCGGGGATGGGATGGCATAAAGATGAGGTGATATAAGGATGGGGTGACAGGGATGGGGTGGCATGGGGATGGGGTGACAGGGATGAGGTGCTGTGGGGATGGGGTGGCATAAGGATGAGGTGATACAGGGATGGAGTGGCAGAGGGGATGGGGTGACAGGGATGAGGTGCTGTGGGGATGGGGTGGCATAAGGATGAGGTGATACAGGGATGGAGTGGCAGAGGGGATGGGGTGACAGGGATGAGGTGCTGTGGGGATGGGGTGGCATAAGGATGAGGTGATACAGGGATGGAGTGGCAGAGGGGATGGGGTGACAGGGATGAGGTGCTGTGGGGATGGGGTGGCATAAAGATGAGGTGATATAAGGATGGGGTGGCATGGGGATGGGGTGACAGGGATGGGGTGGCACAGGGGTGGACCATGGTGGGGACAGGGTATACAGTGGATGGAGCATCGTGGTGCTGGGGCACCCCAGGGATGGGGCACTGGGACAAACACCCTGGGGATGGAGCACTGTGGGGACAGGGCACTGTGGGGGGACACGGGGGGGACACGGGGGGGGACACGAGGTACTGCGGGGCCGGAGAGCAGTGAGGACAAGAAGACACAGAGACATCGATCGTTGGGTCTGAAAGGTGAGTGTCGGGGGGGGGGGGGGGGGGGGGGGGGCGGAGCCTGTGCACCGGAGGGGGCGGGGCTAAGGGGAAGGGCGAGGCTTAGGGGGGTGGGTCAGTGGGTGCCGGGTCCCCCCTTCAGTGCCCATCACTCCGGGTGTCCCCCCCGAGCCCCCATCGCACCCCAGGACCCCTGTGGGTGCAGCCCCCCCCCGGCTGCAGAGGAGGTGCCGGCAATGGGAACACGCGTGGGAACACGCCGGGGGGGGGGGGCGGCAGGGACCTTAACCCCTTCCTTGCTGGTACCCCCCCAGCCACAGGCATGGGGGGCGACCCCCCCCAAATGGGTTTTTTCACTGGGGTGGCTGGGGACGTGGCCACCCCTATGGTGGCACTGGGGGGGGGGTCTGGCATCCCCTCTACGCTGTAGGGCTGGGGTCTGCACCCCACCGCAATGGTGACCCTGATGCAAGGAGAGGATGCGTCCCTGTGGTGCTGGCACCACGAGGACGGGGGCCATCAGGGGTCTGTGTCCTCCTGTCCCCCTCCCTCTGGGCCTGGTCCCGGTGCCACCGGCAGATGCCGTTGCCGGTGCTGGCAGGGTCACCGCGGCGCTGGCACAGCCACACGGCGAGCACAGGCCTGGGCACGGGCTCAAGGGCTTTGGCACGGGGTGACCATGGCTGGAGCCATCCCGCTTGGCAGCCACCGGCCACCGGCCCATGCCAAGCCTCACACCCCGGGGTGCTGCCATGGGGGCATCGGGGGGGGGGTCCTGGGACATCACCTTGGGATGCGCTCCCCCATCTGGTTTGGGGGAGTCTGGGCGGTCTGAATAGGTCAAACCATAGCGGGGGGGACGGGGGACGAGGGGGGGGGACAAGCCTGAGACCCCAAGGAAGGAGAGGACGTGGCCACGCGGGGGTCCCTTCTTGCTGGGGGCCGTGCCTCAGTTTACCCACCTGTGGAACCCCAGCTCTATCCCCATGCACCCCTTCCCTAAGCATCTGTGACCTCAGAGGACCACAACGCCCACCGCAGTGCCCCCACAGCAGGGTGGGCTGTACCGGGGGGGGTCCCGTCCCTTTTGCCCCCCATCCCCATCAGTGCCACCCTCCCGGGGGGGGGCCCGGCCGCCAGCACAGAGCAGTTTGGCGGCCTCCATTCCCAGAAGAAAGACTAAAGTTAAAACATCTGTTAATTTATAAACCAATTTAACCATGACTGGTTAATAAATAGGAACCAGCTGCCACCCCCCCACACACCCCCCCCCATGCTGCCTGGGCCAGGGGATGCGCAGCCGGACGCACCCCCCCCCTTTCCCCACAGCCCCCCCGGGTCGATGTCACTTGTCCCAGTTGGGGTGTCACTGAGGACCACCCCCCCCAAGGGGTGTTGGGGGGAGCACGTGGGGAGGGTGGGATGGGGACATGGAGGGGGTCCTGGGTGGGTGGGGTGTGCGTGTGTGTGCACGTGTGTGTGCACGTACATGTATGTGCTAGGTATGTGCATGTGCGTTCATCCATGTGTGTGCGCATCCATGTGTGTGTGCATCCATGTGTGTGTGCATCCATGTGTGTGTGCATCCATGTGTGTGTGCATCCATGTGTGTGTGCATCCATGTGTGTGCATCCATGTGTGTGTGCATCCATGTGTGTGCATCCATGTGTGTGTGCATCCATGTGTGTGTGCATCCATGTGTGTGTGCATCCATGTGTGTGTGCATCCATGTGTGTGTGCATCCATGTGTGTGCATCCATGTGTGTGTGCATCCATGTGTGTGTGCATCCATGTGTGTGCATCCATGTGTGTGTGCATCCATGTGTGTGTGCTTGCATGCGTGTGCCAGGGATGTGCATGTGTGTGTGTGCATGTGTGTGTGCTTGCATGCATGTGCCAGGGATGTGCATGTGTGTGTGCATGTGTGTGTGCATCCATGTGTGTGTGCATCCATGTGTGTTTGCATCCATGCGTGTGCATCCATGTGTGTGTGCTTGCATGCATGTGCCAGGGATGTGCATGTGTGTGTGTGCATGTGTGTGTGCATGTACATGTATGTGCTAGGTATGTGCATGTGTGTGCATCCATGTGTGTGTGCATCCATGTGTGTGTGCTTGCATGCATGTGCCAGGGATGTGCATGTGTGTGTGTGTGTGCATGTGTGCGTGCGTGTACATGTATGTGCTATGTATGTGCATGTGCATGCATCCATGTGTGTGTGCATCCATGTGTGTGTGCTTCCATGTGTGTGTGTTTGCATGCATGTGCCATGTGTGTGTGTGTGCATGTGTGTGTGTGCATGTGTGTGTGCTATGTATGTGCATGTGCATGCATCCATGTGTGTGTGCATCCATGTGTGTGTGCTTCCATGTGTGTGTGCTTCCATGTGTGTGTGTTTGCATGCATGTGCCAGGGATGTGCATGTGTGTGTGCATGTGTGTGTGCATGTGTGTGTGCATGTACATGCATGCGTTAGATGCGTGCTTGTGCCTGCATCCATGTGCGTGTGCACAGGAGTGCGTGTGTGTGCTTGCGTGTATGTGCCAGGGACGTTCATTGCGTGCATCCCTATGCACATGCATGTGTATGTGTGCACAGGAGGGGGCATGTATGTGCATGTGTGTGTGTGTGTGCAGGACGCGTGTGCATGCGTGCGCACAGCCCCGGTGCGTGTCCATCAGTGGGTCTGGGTGCCAAGCCTGGACGTGGGGGGCTGCTGTTCCTATGGGGCTGGGAACAAGGGAGCATCCCCACTGCACATGGAGCCGGCATGGATGTGGATGGAGACAGGCCCAGGCCAGGCACTGTGCCCAGGGATGACCGCAGCAATGGGGCCGGCTTGTGGGGTCCCTACTCCTGCCCCCCAACACCCCCCCCCCTTACACCATCCCCCCCCATCCCCGCTCCCCCTCGGCCGCGCGCCCCGACACGTGTCGCAATAGTAATGTAATTTGTACGTTAACAATGGGCAGCTTGAGGTTTATATTTAATTACACCGTTTGCACCAACCTGAACTCACCCTTATTCATCAATAATGCATGGGCTTGTGTTTAGCGCTGCTTAATTAATCTGTGCTTACGACAATTAAAGGCTTGCAAAATCCCCAAAGGTGGCAGCGGGGAGCGGCTGCGCCGTGCTCGTGGTGATGGTGATGGCGATGCTGTGCTCGTGGTGATGGCGATGCTGTGCTCGTGGTGATGGCGATGGCGATGCTGTGCTCGTGGTGGTGGTGATGGTGTGCTCGTGGTGATGGCGATGCTGTGCTCGTGGTGATGGCGATGCTGTGCTCGTGGTGATGGTGATGGTGTGCTTGTGGTGATGGTGATGGTGATGCTGTGCTCGTGGTGATGGTGATGGTGTGCTTGTGGCGATGGTGATGGTGATGCTGTGCTCGTGGTGATGGTGATGCTGTGCTCGTGGTGGTGGTGATGGTGTGCTTGTGGTGATGGTGATGGTGATGCTGTGCTCGTGGTGATGGCGATGGCGATGCTGTGCTCGTGGTGATGGTGTGCTTGTGGTGGTGGTGATGGTGTGCTCGTGGTGGTGGTCGTGGTGATGGTGTGGTCGTGGTGATGGCGATGGCGATGCTGTGCTCGTGGTGATGGTGATGGCGTGCTTGTGGTGGTGGTGATGGCATGCTTGTGGTGGTGGTGGTGGTGATGGTGTGCTCGTGGTGATGGCGATGGCGATGCTGTGCTCGTGGTGGTGGCGATGGCGATGCTGTGCTCGTGGTGATGATGATGGTGTGGTCATGGTGGTGGTGATGGTGTGGTTGTGGTGATGGCGATGCTGTGCTCGTGGTGGTGGTGATGGTGTGGTCGTGGTGGTGGTGATGGTGTGGTCATGGTGGTGGTGATGCTGTGGTCGCGGTGGTGGTGATGGTGTGGTCATGGTGGTGGTGATGCTGTGGTCGCGGTGGTGGTGATGGTGTGGTCATGGTGGTGGTGATGCTGCGCTCGCGGTGGTGGTGATGCTGTGGTCGCGGTGGTGGTGATGGTGTGGTCGCGGTGGTGGTGATGGTGTGGTTGTGGTGATGGCGATGCTGTGCCCATGGTGGTGGCGATGATGTGCTCATGGTGGTGGTGATGATGTGCTCATGGTGGTGGTGATGCTGTTCTCGTGGTGGTGGCGATGGTGTGGTCATGGTAGTGCTGGTGATGGTGTGGTCGTGGTGGTGGTGATGATGTGCTCATGCAGAGCAGAGTGACCCTCATGAGTGACCTCAACACCCGCATCCCTGGGGGTGCCCCCCATACCACAAGTGGCCACTCACCTCCTACCCAACCGGTGAGCGCTGCGGTGAGGACCCTGCCTCGGTTTCCCCATGAGGACACAGCAACCATCAGCAACAGCCCCCCTTTCCTCCTCCCCATTGCTTTCTGCTTCGTTTTCCCTTTCCCCTGCCTATTGTCCGTGCCCTCTCCCACTGGGGCGCGCCGGGGCCAGTGCTCCCGGTGCTCGCGGTGCTCCCGGTGCTCGCGGTGCTCGCGGTGCTCGCGGTGCTCCCGGGGCCAGGCCGTGCCACACCGGCTCTGTGCCTTTAAGCGCGGCACCGCGGCTGTCCCGGATCAGCCCGAGCGCCTATTAAAATTTTATGCGAAGTGTAAATGGGCCAAGTCTCCAGCTTCCCGCTCCCTCCGAATGATTTATTACTCGCAAATACCACAGAACTAATTAGTATAGTAATTAATTAATACGAATTTGCATATTTGCATGTGCAATTAGTGCAGTGGAGTGATTACTCTGAAAATGAGAAGTTGGGCTTGTCAGATGGTAGTGTGAACTGGAGTGGAAAAGCCTCGTGCAAATGAACCTGGGCGGCGATGGTGGCGATGGTGGCGATGGTGGCGACGGTGGGCACGCGGCGGCACGCGGTGCCTGCGGCCCCCGGAGGGTGCGAGGCCCCACACATGGGGGGCTCAGCCCCAGGGACCCCCATCAGCCCTGGCCTGGCCCTGGTCCCCACCATAGGGACCAGCTCCATCCCTCGGCCATCTCCATGGCGACTCGCTGTGCCAGGCGCATCGCCATGGCAACGGGCTGGGCCACGCATCCTCGCCATGGCGACTGTCGTCATTGGCGCCCTGTCACCATGGAGACTCCCCCCTCCTGCTCCCCAAATCCTCTCCATGCCCCTCTTTCCCCATCGATGGCGCAGGGTGCTGATGAGCCCCAAAGTCACTCGGGATGCGGGATGGGGGTCCTCAATATCCCCAGGGCACCCTGAGATAGGGGCAAGGACCCCAGGGTGCTGGGTGATGAGGGTCCCCCATTGCCATGGGGCTGGCAGGACGAGCTGAGCCCCACGCTGAGCCCCACACCGAGCCCCACACCGAGCCCCATGATGGCAGCACCCGGCTGGATCAGGTCCCCAGGACCAGTGGCCCAAGGCCTGCTCAGGATGGGGGTCCAGCACCCCCAGCCCCACAATCTGAATCCTGCCCTTCGCCTTTGTCACCGGCGCCCCTCCAGCAGCCCCTCGCCCGTGGCCTCGTGCCCACCTGCCCTGCTGAGGCCTGATGCCACTCAGTGCATCCCTGCGAGGGTTTGGGGACACCAACACGATGGAGGCAGCCCCCCCCCCCCCACTGATCCCCCCACATCCCCCCCTCACATCCCCCCCACAATGTGCCATCTGCCGCGGGGGGGCCGGTGCCAGTCGTGCTCCTTCAGTCACACCGTGCCCACGCCGGCGGCACCGTGGGGCTGTAAACCCACCCCTGCTCCCCCATGGACCCGGCCTGGGTGGGGATGCTGCGCTCACACTGGGGCTCCTGAGGCCTTGTGATGTCACAGGGCAGCGGTTGTGATGTCATAGCCCGCTGTGACCTCACCGTTGGGGCCTTGTTACCTCACCAGCAGCCAGTTGTGCTGGTGGCACAATGGTGACCTCCCCCCCCACCCCATTGCAGCCCCTCCATTGTCCCCAAGGAGCACCTGCCCCTGGCAGGGTGACCCCCTGGGTGCTGAAGGAGCAGGAGGGGAGATGCACAAGCGCCCTGGGGCCATCCCTGTGCCCTCACCGGGACCCTCCATCCCCAGCCCCACGCCGGAGCCCGGTGGGCGATGGCTCCAGCAGTTTCCCACTGAACAATTCCCCATCTAATTTATCCGATGAACAGCTCGTGCCTTAAAACCCGCTTGGCCAGGCCTCGGTTCTAGGGGCAGGGGTTGATGCCCCTTCCCCTCCCTCTGTGCCTCAGTTTCCCTCCACCACCAACCTTCCCCCTGCCACCCCCCCATCCCACCCCATCCCACCCATGACCTCGCTGGTCCCTATTGAAAAGCCCTTTAGGAACCAGCAGGGCACCCACAACCCCATCCCCATCCCACAGAGACCCCCAACCACACCTGGACCCCTGCTCACCAGGGATGAGTCCTATGGGGGGTGGTGGTGGTGGTGGTGGTGGGGGGGGTGATGCTCCATGGACAGGGATGGGGACGGCCTCAGCTCCCGCTCCCTCCGCTCTCCTCCCCTCGCTGCCATTCCCGGCGGTGGCTCCGCCGCACGTTCTCGCATCCATCTCTCCCCAGCTTTCACCTCCCAGAAATATTGCAGCGCGGAGCCGGCTCCATCTGGCACCGCGGCCCCCGCCTCCCCCCCGCCGCCGCTCGCACCGCACTCGGGCCCTGCACGGCTCAGACCCGCCGCGGGGAGGGGGGGAACGGGGACCGCACGGTGCGGGGGGACGGGACGGGATCCGGAGCGGGTGCTCCCAGTCCCACGGCCGCGGTGCGGGGCTCTGGGCTCACCCCGGGGATGTGGTCCCCATGCGGGGGGTGCCCAGCGGGGTCCCAGCACCCTGCTCCTGTCCGTCCGGATGCTACGTGTCCACCACCCCCCCCCCCCCCGCCCGGCACCCACCTCCTGGATGGAGCTGTTCCAGGCAGGATCCCCATCCCCATTCGTCCATCGCCTTCCTGCTGGAGGGAGGGGAAGGAGCACGGAGGATGAGTTTTGGAGGAGGAAAGAGCTTCCTGCACCAGCCAAACGCCGGGCAGCGAGACCCAGGGGACCTGGCTGGGGTGGGCAGAGTCCAGAGGCGGCGGTGCCGGGAAAGCCGGTTCCTGGACATGGGAACCAGCAGCAGGATGGGGACCGGAGCCCCAGGGTCACCCAGCCCCGACCTCCTGGAGCAGGAGGGCCCCCCCGACCCTTCCCCTGCACCCAAAGCATCAGCCGCCATCCCTGCTGCCCTCATCCTGGGTTCACCCCAACCTCACTGCCCCATTGAATGGGACCCCCATTCCTCACCCGGGCTGAACCCGCCTCCCAAAAGCACCCAGACACCAGGATGGGGCTGGTGCCATCACCAGCCACGGCTGAGGGAATGGCACAGGGATGGCACCGAGCGCCCCGCTCCTGCCCACCCCGCGGGCTGTGTCCCGGCACAAGGCTCTGGTTTGGGTTTCCATCTCCCCCCCTCTCCCCTTTCATCTCCTCTCCCCGTTTCATGTCTCCACTTTCTTCTCCCTCCAAGCGCTGTGAATGCTGATGAGCCTCACACCGGCGCCCACCCTCACCGCTCTGCTCCCCGGCTGCTAATTAGGCTGGAATGGATGCACTGGGCCAGGGGGTTGTGGCTTCCCCTTGTCCCCATCCCTGTCCCCGCAGAGGCCAGCACAGGCATTTCAGCCTGGGGCAGCCCCATGTACCAGGAACCGTGGCACCATCAGCTTGGCTGCACTGATGCCAGGGTGCAGCCATGCCAGGGGAAGCCGAGGGCAGCGTGGTAGAGACTTACCCAGAGTGGTACCCGTCACTGGTGGGCACCGGCTGGGCTCCTGGGGCACGGCGATGCCCACCTGGCACCCGGCAGCCAAATGAAGATGGCAACAACAGCGGGAGGTGATTAGGGCTGCGATGTGCAGGGAGGGTGCTCAGGTTTTGGTGGCCTGGCACGGCACCGGCACCGGCATGGCTGGGGTGGGCTCTGCCTCCCCGCAGGCCGGCTCCAGCTCCAGTGCCATCTGCTCGGCCGCAGCCATGAGTGACAGGAGGGTTTTGGGGGGGGACGCCGGTGGAGGCCCCTCTGTCACGTGCCAGCACCGGCACCTGCACTGGGGGAGTGGGTGATGCCGACGCCGCTGGCACACACCCGGCACCGCCAGCCCTTTGTCTGCACGTGGGCACGGCCCTGGACGCCACCGACACCGCGGGCACCATGACCACGCCATGGCTGTGCCACCCTCGCCTGCAGTGCATGGCCGGCACGTGCCACGTGGCACCCGCTGCCCTGGGTCCTGCTTCCCTGGGCTTGTGGGGACAGAGGGATCCAGGACACGGAGACATCCCGCAGCCAGGAGCAGGGCACCGGGTGATGGGATCCAGCTCTCAGGAACACAACACACCCGTAAGGGGTTCCTTGGCCCTGGTGCTGCACACCGAAACAGCAGTGGTGATTTCTGGTTGCGCACACGCCGCGGTGGGGACAGACTGGGAGGCCAGGGGGTGACAGGGCACTGCCAGGCTGGTGAGGAGGCACCCAGCACACAAAGGCCTCACCGGCTGCACCATGGCATGGCCAGGCCTCCACCATGGCCACCGCGAGACCTGTGTCAATGGGGGGCACGGGCACCGTGCGCATCGGGGAGGCCGTGCTTGTGCAAGTGTGTGCACGTGTGCACGTGTTTGTGTGCGCACGGAGGAGCGTGATGGAGGTCTGTGCCGTGGGGCTGCAGGGAGAGGCTGGCACGACCATGCGGCCGAGGGGATGTAGGGCAGCAGGCAGAGGCCGTGTGCCACCCACCAGTCTGGTGACCCATAGCCCCGCACCTACCAGCGCTGCCCACACCCGCACCCACAGCCCCCTTCCTGCACCGCACCGGGCACGGCCACCACCACCGCCACGTCCCCATCCACAGCCTCCTGCCCGCACCAGGCCCTCACCACCGCAGCCATCCCCGGCTCGGCTGGTGGCTGAGGGTGGGGATGGAGCCGCAGATGCCAGCTCCCACCGAGGGTCCCCACGGCGGCTCCCCCCTCGCCCCGGTGTCCGCCGGCTGCCCCTAACACGCTCGGGATAGCCGGTTTCCCCACCGCCCTGGTGCTGGCTCCATTGTTCCTGCCGGCCCCGCCATCGCCTGCATCTCGCCCGGGTCCCATTTTGCAGCGTGTAGGCAGAGCTGGAGATTTGGAAAAGGGTTTTTTTTTTTTGTTTTTTTTTTTTTTTTTCTTTTCCCTTTTCCCTGGGTTTTTTTTTTGGAGTACAGAGTGACAGATGGCGAGTCCTCCTTCCCCAGAGAGACAAATCTCCCTGAATGCAAGCGCATGTCAATCATTAGCTCTCATGTGATAGCTCTCGCGCATGACGTGCCAACCATATGGCACTGGCAGCAGAGCTGGTACCCCCTTTGCTGGGTAGAGATGCCACTCTCGCCTCCTTTTGGATAGAGGACTGCAGGAGGCTGGAGCACCTCAAGGAGCCGCGTCCCGGTCCCAGAAGATGCTGGGAACAATGAAATAAGAATTCCTGCGGTCCGCCCGAAGGTGAGTTATGTAAAGAAGTGGAGGGCTGGGAGGGCAGCGGAGGAAACTTGAATGGAGAAAAGGCAACTTCCATGTTGATTTGGTTTCTCCGCCGCGTCTCGCCCTTTTTTCACCCGGCTTTCGTTCTCCCCCGGCCCTCGCTTCTCCCGTTCCCCACCGATGGGGTTTTCCCTCTCCCCCCGGGAGCGACCTCCCCCCCCCCCTTAGGGAGGGGTTGTTGGGGTTTGGGGTTCGCCGCCCCCCACCCCGCTTTCACCCCCCCCCCAACCCGCGGCTGGGCGCGCCCGGGGCGGCGCGGTCCCGGCGGGACGGAGCGGGCAGCGTTGGCCGAGCGGCATCAACGAAATCAGCGCGGAGCCGCCGCGCCGCCGCCCCCGAGGGCTCCGACCTGGCCGAGCCCCCCCTCCCGCTCCCCCGCCAAGCCCCCGGCCCCCGCCCCGGGCGGTGCCCTCCCCCCCACCCCGGCCCCGGCCCCGCCGCCCCGGCCGGCACCGGGGGCGGCCCCGGTAGCGCCGCCGCCCGGGACCCCCCGCGCTGCCCCCGGGAAGAAAGGGAGGGGGGGGCTCGGCCGCCGCCGCCCCCGCCGCCCCCCGCCGGTTGATGCCGCCGCATTTCCCGGGCCGCGCTCCGGTGGCCGGGGGAGCCCCGGGGCTACGGGGCCCCGGGCGGGGCTGACGGGGCTGGAGGGGGGGGGGGGGGCAATGGGGGGCAGAGGGGAGGGGGCGGCAGCGGCTGCGCCTCGACCCCCCCCCGGCCCCGGGACGTCGGTGGCGGAGCCGCGGCTGAGGCCGCTCCGCGGCCGCGGAGGGGAAAAGTTGGAGGCGTCAAAGAGGGGCCGGTGGCACCGGGCCCGGGCCGCGGACCACCGGGGCGAGGTGCGGGAGGGGGCAGCGACAGGGTCGAGGCCGGTTGGGGGCCGCCGCGGCGGGCGCAGGAGCGGGGCAGCCGGGCGGCGGCCGAGGGGAGCCCGGAGGAGGGTGGAAGCGGTGTCGGGGGGGGCCGCACGGCCGAGCCCCGAGGGAGTCCCGGTGCCCCCGGTGCGGGTCGGCCGGTGCGGGAGGCGGCGGCGGGCGGCCCCGCGCTTCATTCGTTATCGGCGGCCGGGGAGCGGCGGGGATGGGGATGGGGATTGGGAGGGGGGGGGGGCGGGTGGGTGGGGGGCCGGGTGGGGGGCGGCGGGCAGCCGGTAACGCCTGGCTCTTTGCCCCCCGTTGCAGCCACGATGCTGACGCGACTTTTCAGCGAGCCCAGCCTGGTCCCCGAGGTCCCGAAATTCGGCGGCTGGGCCGAGGAGTGCGAGGACGATGCCCGCAGCGAGAAGGAGGAGCGGGCGGGGAAGGGCTGCGTCCTCCCCGAGGAGCCGCCCGAGGGGGAGAGCAAGGAGGAAGGGGAGCTAGGCGGGGACGAGGAGGAGGAGGAGGAGGAGGAGGAAGGTTTGGAGGAGGCGGAGGGCGAGCGGCCCAAGAAGCGCGGCCCCAAGAAGCGCAAGATGACCAAGGCGCGTCTGGAACGCTCCAAGCTGCGGCGGCAGAAGGCGAACGCTCGGGAGAGGAACCGAATGCACGACCTGAACGCGGCCCTGGACAACCTGCGGAAGGTTGTGCCCTGCTACTCCAAAACCCAAAAGCTCTCCAAAATCGAGACCCTCCGCTTAGCCAAGAACTACATCTGGGCTCTGTCTGAGATCCTTCGCTCGGGCAAGCGGCCCGACCTGGTCTCCTACGTGCAGACTCTGTGCAAGGGGCTCTCGCAACCCACCACCAACCTGGTGGCCGGGTGCCTGCAGCTCAATTCCCGCAACTTCCTAACGGAGCAGGGCCCCGAGGGCGGCCGGTTCCACGGCCCCAGCGCCTCCTTCGCCGTGCACCCTTACCCTTACCCCTGCTCGCGGCTGGCCGCGGCGCAGTGCCCGCCCGCCGCCGGTCCCGGTGCCCACGGGCTGCGGACACACGGCTACTGCGCCTCCGCCTATGAAAGCCTCTACGGGAACGCGTCCCCCGACTACAACAGCTCGGAGTACGACGGCGGGCTCAGCCCCCCGCTCTGCATCAACGGCAACTTCTCCCTCAAGCAGGACTCTTCCTCCCCCGACCACGAGAAAAGCTACCACTACTCTATGCACTACTCGGCGCTGCCCGGCTCCCGGCCCGCCGGCCACAACCTGGTCTTCGGCTCCACGGGGGTACGCGGGGGGGTCCACTCCGAGAACATCTTCCCCTACGACATGCACCTCCCGCACGAGCGGGGCCCCATGTACGAGGAGCTCAACGCCTTCTTCCACAACTGACCCCCAACCCCCCCCGGTGATAGCGGGGAACCAACCCACCCCCCCCGGAATGATTTGGGGGGGGGGGGGCGGGTAGGAGGCAACGGCGGCGGCCCCCGCGGAGCGGCCCACGGGGCTCCTCCGTGGGCTTTGGTGCAATACGGGGACCGGGACCCCGCGCCCCGCGGGGACAAAGTGCTTTTTTGGGAGGATTTCCCCTTTTCCTTCTATTCTTGCTCTTATCTACCCGTTAGTTACATGATCAGTGTTATTTATTGAGTCAAACTACCACTAGCCAGTCAGTTCAGTAATTATTGAGTTAGTGAGCGACTTCTTTATTCAGGTAAATCCTTTTTGATTTCAAGAATTCAGTTAAATTACTATTTATTACGTTGAATTCTTACTTACTAAGTTAATGAATTAACAAGTTAAATTATTATTCCTTAAGTTAAATTATTATTTCTTAACTCGAAGAATTCTTTCTTTGCTTAAATGGCTATTTATTTGGTCATATTATGATTTACTTGATTTATTATTTACGTAGTTAAACGATTACATTTATTATTATTATTACTATTATTATTACTATTATTATTGCTATTATTATTATTATTAATTTCCCGGAGGGGAGGCCCCCAGCGCTGCCCCGGCCTCCCCCGTTCACCCTCCGGAGCCCCCCCGGGCTCCCCCCTTCGGCCCTTTGGCTCGAGCCGCGTCGTTTCCTTCTGAATTCGTTTTCATTTCATTTGAGCTCGATCTTTTTCCTCCCTTTTCCCCCTCATTTTGGGCCGTTCTCCCCCCCCTCCTCCACTGCCGCCACCCCCCCCCCCCGCCCCTAAAACACAACACACACATTACCCCCCCCCCCCCCCGGTATTGGACACCCGCGGGAGCGAGAGGAGCCGCGCTGCGGCGCGGAGCGCAACTTTCCGAAGCAATAAAGAGGCGAAGGGAGGAACCCACATTTCTATCTATGCAAGCGGGCCCGGCCCGGCGGACGCTCAGAGATGCACTTTGCTTTGGGGGGGCCCCGGCCCCGCTCCCCACCCCGGGAGCTCCTCTCGCAGCGCGTGTGTCAGGACGTTTTCTACCTGTTTTCAAAAACTTGAAACGGAAAATGACAAAAAAAAAAAAAAAAGGAAAAAAAAAAACTAAAAAAAAAAAGAGGAAAAGACAAAAAAAATGGGGAAAAAAAAGAGGAAAAATAATAATAATCATCATGAAAAAAAAATGAAGCGACACCCCCCCCCCCCCCCCCCCCCAGCCCCCCGCGGAGCACCCCGGTTCTATGCAAGCGGGGCTCCGGGAGGGGAGGGGGGAAGCGGGACTGAGCCCTCCCCCCCCACCTCCGCGGCACCCGCCCCGGCTCCGTGTTTCGCTCCGCTCCAGTTTGCCGCATTCCTCCGGTTGGAGCGACCGGAAGGCCGAGAAACGGCTTTGATTTTCCTTCTTTCTTTCTTTTTTTGTCTTCTTTTATCGATCTTGGTTTTTTTTTTGGGGGGGGTGGTTTTCTTATTGGACCCTACCCGCACCCCCTTCGAGAAACCAGCATTTAATAGAGCCCAGGGAGGAGGAGGAGGAGGATTTCTGAGAAAACGTTTTCGAAACGAAAAAAAAAAACGGAAAAGAAAACGGAAAAAAAAAAGAGAAAAATCTGAAAACCAAAAAAAAAAACAAAAAGTTTTGCAAAAAAAGAAAAAAAGGGAAAAAAAGAAACAAAAAAAGAAAAGCAAAACGAACCCACCACAAACCGTGTAGCAAAGGGGACCCGCCTGCCCGACACCAGAAGTGCTTTCGTGTTTCTGTTCCGTTTCATTTCGATTAATAAATATTTATGGCCAACGATATGCAAGACACCCCCCCCAACCCCCGCGCCGGGAGCCGCGGACACTGCCGGGGAACCGGGGACCGGGCTGTGGGGGGGGCCCGGCCTTTCTGCATGCACCGGCCCCACCGCAGCCCGGTCCTCGCCGGGGCGGCCCCGCCAGGACTCTCCGGCCGTAACGAGCCGCCTCCGCCGGGGCGATTCGCGGCGAACCCTGTAATTACCGAGCGTCCTTCGACGGCGATTAATAAATACTCAATGTTGACTCCGCCGCCTTCGCCGCTTTCCTTCCTCACCGGGCACCGGGGGCACCGGCCCGACCCCCTCCGCCGTGCCCCCGGTGCCTCCGCCGCTCCCACTGCCCCGAGTGCGCGGCCGTCGGTGGGGCGGCGCTGATATAACGCGGCGCTGCCCCATGGGTGTCCCCCCCCGGGACCGGGGGAGGCGGTGTCCCGTCCCCCCCACCACCTCCCGGCCAATAAAGGCACCGGGATCTGGAGCCGCGGCCCGGCTCGGTCCCGGTCCGCAGCCAGCGGCCGTGACACGGCTCCGGTCCCCCGGGAGATGGAGCTTGGAGAGTGATGCCCGGAGCTGGCACCGGGCCGCGGTGCTGGTGGCTTCGCGCGGCGGCGGCGGCGGCCAAGGCCGGGTTCTTCTGTGGCGGCCCCGGTACCTGGTCGGCTCCCGGTGCCGGTGCCCGATGGAGCCCCGAGGGAACCCCGCTGTGGTGCCAGGTCCCGGTGCCGGTGCCCGACGGAGCCCGGGCGCAGAGCCGGTGCCCGGTGCGGAGCTGTCCGCTGCGGCGGTGCTGAACGAGTGCCTGGGCCCCGCCGCCTCCCCAGCTCCGTTTACCGTGCGTGCCACCGGGGCTCATCACCCCCCGACGGCCCCGCTTTCCTCCCGGTCCCACAGACCCGCAGGTTTTGGGGCAGATTTGGGGTCGGGCCGGGACTCGCCTCCAGCGCGGCCAGGCCCGGGGCCGGCACCGCCGGGGCTGGAAACGGGGAACGGCTCCAGTGCGGCCCCGACGTGCTGGGGAAGGGAGAGGCGAGGCACCGGGCCCAGGCAGCTGAGCGGGTTCAACCGGCCCCGACTGAGCCGCTGCCCCCGGGGCTCTCCGAGCCCCGAGGACCGGTTCCCGGTGGTCGCCGCTCCCCGTGGAGGAGCAGAGCCTCTTCCGACGGCACCGGGAAGGGCCTCGCTTCTCCGGTGGAACGAGCCCCAAGGCCGTGGCGGGGGCGACGGGCAGGGAGATCGAGGCCCTTCTCCCGTCACCCGCCGGCGGCGGCACCGGGGCCGCGCGGCCCAGAGCTGCGGCGGCGAAGGGTGGCTGCCCCGGCGGAGGGGAGCGGATGGAGCGAGGGGATGCGGGAACCCGCCCGCTGCTCCGGCATGGCCCCGCAATGCGGCCCCGCGCTCGGTGCACGGCCCCGATGCAAAGCTCCGGTGCACGGCTCCGGTACAAGGCTTCGGTGCCCGGTTCCGGTGCTGAGCGGCGGCCGCCAGCGGCTCCCGAGGCGGGAGGTCGGGAGCTGCCGCCGCAACCCACGGGGCTCCGCATGATGGTGGGATCAAAACCCCGTCGGGGCGGGGGGGGGGAGGTGGGGGGGTGGTGATGTTACCGGGGGACCCCGCACTGCTTGACGGGGGGACGGGAGAGGGGCCAGCAGCGGCGGGGACCCCGCAGAGGCGGCTCTCGGGGCTCAGCGCCGTTATTCCAAGGCAGGATGAGATGGGGGTGGATTCCCCCCCCTTCCAGTTACCCCCAGTGCCCCCGGTGCCCGCGTCCCTTTCCCTCTCCCTGCGCGGAGGAGCGCGGCAGGGGCGCGGGGCCAGCGCCAGCTCCGGGTCGCCGCTGCCACCGGCGAGTGCCAGCCGGAGAGGAGAGGGGGGGGGAAGGAGGAGTCATTGCTTCAGTTTAAATTTCATGGCATCTGTTCATTATTATACAGTGCGGATTTTTATATGGACAGCTAAATTAAAGACAGATTTCTGCCAAAATTGCAGCTACCATAAAAAAACCCGGAGGCTCCCGGCGCTGGGCGATCGCCGGCGCTGCGGAGGAGGCTCCTTTTCGGGGGCTGCCCGGGGGTCGGGGGTAAGGGGTCGGGATGAGGATGGGGGGTGCTGCCCCTGGCTCCGTATCATGGGGACACCGGGATCCCGGCCGGTTGGAGAGGGAAGGGTGGGGGGGGGGGGGGTCCCCGAAGCCGCGGCCGGGGCTGGCAGCGGTCCCCGCCGCACCGGGGGGCTGCCGAGCCGCCCCCTCCCCCGCCCGGCCTGCCAGGCTCCATCGCAGAGGAGTTAAAACAAGGACATCTGTGCCTGGAATCGTTGCGAGGCTCCAAACCTGCCAACGCCTGCTGGCACCGGCCGCCGGCAAAGCCGCTTCTCCGGAATGCGGCACCGCCGGCACCGCCGCCCCGGCCCTCGCATCCCCAGCCCCGCAGCACGGCCCGGAACGGGGGGCTCGGCCCGGATGGGTTGGGGGGGGGGGGGGGATGCTCAGCCCCCCATGGGGTTGTGGGTGCAGCCCCCCCAAGGCAGTGTCCCTACCGTGTCCCTGTGCTCCGTGGCGTGGCCGTACCTCGGTTGTGTCCTCTCCTGCCCCGTCTTTACCCCCTGCCCCACCGGGGGCTCTGTTCCTATCCCCACAGCCGGGCAGTGGCCGTGGGAGATGCCCTGGGGGTCCCCTAGGACCTAGGATGGGATGGGAGGGGGGCGAGTGGTACCCAGGGGAAGGGGTCACCCAGGGCTGGGGGCATCCGGGATCCCAGAGCCCTTTGGAAAGGGAGGAACCTGTCCCGTGTCCCTCCCCCAGCCCTGCCCAGGGAGAAAAGGGGCAAACCCCACACAGGGGCAGTGGGAAAGGCTGGTTCCAGTGGGAAATGCAGGGCCAGCACTGGCTAGGAGCAGTGGAGAGCAGGTGGTGCCCACCTGAGCACCCTGAGACAGCCCCTTCCCTTCCCTTCCCTTCCCTTCCCTTCCCTTCCCTTCCCTTCCCTTCCCTTCCCTTCCCTTCCCTTCCCTTCCCTTCCCTTCCCTTCCCTTCCCTTCCCTTCCCTTCCCCTTTCCCTGTGACCCCCATCCTGGGCTCCAGCCCCATCCCCGCAGCCCCCCGCAGCCCCAGGCCGGGGGCTCCCCTCTGTGACCCCCTAACTCGTTGCCCCCAGGCCCGGGCCCTGCCTGGGCTCCTTCTCCCCCCGCTCAGTGCCAGGCGGTGGCTCGGTTCATATGGGAAATGTCCATTTTGTTGCTACTTAAAAGCTGATTTACGGCGGCTGCATCCCAGCCCTGCCTTGGCCTGTGTTCATCCCATAATCTGCCCATTTCTCTTGGCAGCTCCGGCTCTACTGGGCTCGCTGGAGGTCTGTGCCGGGCAGCAGGAGCACCCGGCCCCCTCCCGTGGCCTCAGCCCCTGGATCCCATCTGCTTTGGGTGGATCCTGACAGCTCCGAGCACCGGCGATGCCTCTGGTGTGCAGTGGTGGGATGGAGGGGACCCAGCACCCCCAAAACACCTACCTGGGGCCGTGGTGCTGGAGAGGACATGGGAAGGGGATGGGGACATGATACTGCACAGATAGGACCCCCATTCCATCCATCTCTGCTCTGAGATGGGGATGAGGGGATCCATCCACCCATCCACCCACCCATCCATCCATCCATCCATCCATCCATCCATCCATCCATCCATCCATCCATCCATCCATCCATCCGTCCTCTGTGCCCAGGCAGAGCAACCAGAGCAGGGGCACAGTGGCAGGTCCCAGCCCTGTGTCCGCCAGCGGCTTGGAGCATCATCCCGCCTGTCCCATCCCTCCTCTGCCTGCTCCTAATGAAACTGTTCCCGACTGAAGACGTTCAATGTAATTGAAAGCCAAACCTTTGGAATCATCACACTGACCCAGCATCCGCTTCCCTGGAGTCATTGCAGCCTCTTCCAGGTTAGTGCCGGGCTGGATTGCGCCATAATCCCGGCAAAGCAAACAAGTTCAGAGCAAAAACTAATTACATTTAGAGCAGCTGTGATAATAATCCTAATTCCACCCCATTTGGTGCCTAAAATCCGGTGATCCAGCAGCGAATGGGGGTGGCCGTGACCAGCACCCACGCCTGGGTCACCTCAGAGCTTTGGGGGGTCCCTTTGGCGCTGTGGTCCCACGGGGGGTCCCTGCCTTTGCCCTCCTCATGGTCCTACCCGACCCCATAGCCCCTCACCGGGTGCTGCAGCGGCTCTGCCCCGGTGCCCGGGTGGTGGCACCGTGCCCGGTGTCCCCCCCCTCTCTCCACGGCCTCCTTGGGGACACGGGGAAGGGGGGGATCAGGCGGGCGCAGCTGGCGCCCGTCACCGTAATGGCCACGGCTGGGCTGGCACGGCGGCCCCGCGCCTGCGGGCACCGGGCAGGAGCAGCTTGTGCCTGGTTTGTCCTTCACTAGACCCCCACAAACCCTCACAAACCCCCCCCCGTGCAGCCGAGGCCTCGCAGCTCATCACACGGCTGGCCCCGGTGATTGGAGCTCAGCACCGGAGGCACCGTAAACCCCAATGTGCCATCGGCCGGGCACGACACCCCGCTGCTTCCCTTAGGGAAAGGAGAAAAGCCACCGTCGGCATCACCCCAACCCCCCTTGATGCTGGTGGGTACCGGTTGGCACCGTCACTGGCAGCAGCGCGGCCGCGGGGGGGTATTTGCATCCTCACGGTTACCTTGGGGAGCGTTTGCCACAAACGTACATTGGGGCTTTTGGTTTCCCTTTTATTCCTTTTATTTAAAGTTGCCAAAAATTTGTGTTAGCTAATGGCTTCTTAATTCTGCCGAAAATGAGGGAAGGAAAATGATGCCATTCATCTTGTATTGGTTTGAAATCGCGGCTGACAACTAATCGATCATACTGTGGGACATTAACTCCTTTGGATGGGGGCCCAAAGCCGCTCTCGCAGCTCCCAGCTCCCGCCCTGGATTCATTTAACTACTTTACTGCTGGTATTTTGGCACGTGCCGCGCCGGCCTGGTTCCTCTCCGGCTACAGCTGGCACCGTGACTGCAGCATCTCCCCCCCCCCCCCCGCCCCGTGTGCCACCGACGGTGCCCTTCACCCGACCTTCACCCCGTGGCCTAACACCCCCCCCCCCCCCCCACACCTCTTCCTCCATGGGTCCCCCCCATTATGGACGTGGCCGGGATGGGCGAGCACCCAGGGACATCGGTGGGGACAAAGCAGGGATGGGGATGATGGCGGGGGGGGGTTTGCTGCCCCAGAGGCCCGTGCCTCAGTTTCCCCATGTGGAAGGGCTCAGGTTTCGCCCCCCCTCTGCCCCCCCCCCCCGATGTGGTCACTGGGACAGGCAGGTCCCCATGGGGAGCGGAGGGGCTGGTGGCACCTCAAAGCCATGGGTGAAGGCAAGGTGGCCCCAGCCCCTATGTCCCCTCTGACCCCAGGAGGGGGCCCCACATCGATTCCTGGTGCCAGGGGTGGTGGCCTTGGGCTGTGCCCCCCCTCCCGGGGGGCTGCGGGCACCCCACGGCCGAGCAGGGCCGGATCCTGCCCCCTCCATCCACGGACACGGAGCGAGGACATCGGCGATGGGGCCACGGGAGCGGAGGGGCAGGCGGTTTATATAGGCATGGTGGGCGGGGCCAGGGGAAGAAAGAAGTCTGCCATTGGTCAGCAGCACCAGCCCCGGCAGGCGATTGGCTGGAGGTATGATTGCCGGTTAGGGATTGGCTGAGGGCTGGGAGCGGGGTGGTCCCCGCGTGCCCCGGGTCGGTCTCGGTCACGGCCCATGGCGGGACCCGGCCGGGGGGAGCCAGAACGGAGGCCAAAGGGACAGAGACCCCCCTGGGGACCGGACCACGTGTGTGCGTCCGACCAAACACGTGTGTGCAACCAACCACGTGTGTGCGTCCGACCAAACACGTGTGTCCAACCAACCACGTGTGTGCGTCCGACCAAACACCAAACATGTGTGTCCAACCAACCACGTGTGTGCGTCCGACCAAACATGTGTGTCCAACCAACCACGTGTGTGCGTCCAACCAAACATGTGTGTCCAACCAACCACGTGTGTGCGTCCGATGTGTGTCCAACCAATCACGTGTGTGCGTCCGACCAAACATGTGTGTGCAACCAACCACGTGTGTGCGTCCGACCAAACATGTGTGTCCAACCAACCACGTGTGTGCGTCCGACCAAACATGTGTGTCCAACCAATCACGTGTGTGCGTCCGACCAAACATGTGTGTGTGCAACCAACCACGTGTGTGCGTCCGACCAAACACGTGTGTCCAACCAACCACGTGTGTGCGTCCGACCAAACATGTGTGTGTCCAACCAATCACGTGTGTGCGTCCGACCAAACATGTGTGTGTGCAACCAACCACGTGTGTGCGTCTGACCAAACGTTTGTGCGTCTGACCAAACATGTGTGTGCGTCTGACCAAACATGTGTGTGCGTCTGACCAAACGTGTGTGTGTCTGACCAAACGTGTGTGTCCAACCAAGCACGTGTGTGCGTCTGACCAAACATGTGTGTGTCTGACCAAACATGTGTGTGCGTCTGACCAAACATGTGTGTGTCCGACCAAACATGTGTGTGCGTCTGACCAAACGTGTGTGTGCGTCTGACCAAACGTGTGTGTCCAACCAACCACGTGTGTGCGTCCGACCAAACATGTGTGCCCAACCAATCACGTGTGTGCGTCCGACCAAACATGTGTGTGTGCAACCAACCACGTGTGTGCATCTGACCAAACATGTGTGCGTCTGACCAAACACGTGTGTGTGCAACCAACCACGTGTGTGCGTCCGACCAAACACGTGTGTCCAACCAATCACGTGTGTGCGTCCGACCAAACATGTGTGTCCAACCAACCACGTGTGTGCGTCCGACCAAACATGTGTGTGTGCAACCAACCACGTGTGTGCGTCTGACCAAACATGTGTGTGTGTAACCAACCACGTGTGTGCGTCCGACCAAACATGTGTGTCCAACCAATCACGTGTGTGCAACCAACCAAACATGTGTGTGTGCAACCAACCACGAGTGTGCGTCCAACCAAACATGTGTGTGTGCAACCAACCACGTGTGTGCGTCCGACCAAACGTGTGTGTACAACCAACCACGTGTGTGCGTCAGACCAAACATGTGTGTGTGCAACCAACCACGTGTGTGCGTCTGACCAAACATGTGTGTCCAACCAACCACGTGTGTGCGTCTGACCAAACATGTGTGTGTGCAACCAACCACGTGTGTGCGTCCGACCAAACACGTGTGTGCAACCAACCACGTGTGTGCGTCCGACCAAACACGTGTGTGCAACCAACCACGTGTGTGCGTCCGACCAAACATGTGTGTCCAACCAACCACGTGTGTGCGTCCGACCAAACATGTGTGTGAAACCAACCACGAGTGTGCGTCCGACCAAACATGTGTGTGTGTGTGCGTCCGACCAAACATGTGTGTCCAACCAACCACGTGTGTGCGTCCGACCAAACATGTGTGTCCAACCAACCACGTGTGTGCGTCCAACCAAACATGTGTGTGTGCAACCAACCACGTGTGTGCGTCCAACCAAACATGTGTGTGTGCAACCAACCACGTGTGTGCGTCCAACCAAACATGTGTGTCCAACCAACCACGTGTGTGCGTCCGACCAAACATGTGTGTCCAACCAACCACGTGTGTGCGTCCGACCAAACATGTGTGTCCAACCAACCACGTGTGTGCGTCCAACCAAACATGTGTGTCCAACCAATCACGTGTGTGCGTCCGACCAAACATGTGTGTCCAACCAACCACGTGTGTGCATCCGACCAAACATGTGTGTGCGTCTGACCAAACATGTGTGTCCAACCAACCACGTGTGTGCGTCCGACCAAACATGTGTGCCCAACCAATCACGTGTGTGCGTCCGACCAAACATGTGTGTGTGCAACCAACCACGTGTGTGCATCTGACCAAACATGTGTGCGTCTGACCAAACACGTGTGTGTGCAACCAACCACGTGTGTGCGTCCGACCAAACACGTGTGTCCAACCAATCACGTGTGTGCGTCCGACCAAACATGTGTGTCCAACCAACCACGTGTGTGCGTCCGACCAAACATGTGTGTGTGCAACCAACCACGTGTGTGCGTCTGACCAAACATGTGTGTGTGTAACCAACCACGTGTGTGCGTCCGACCAAACATGTGTGTCCAACCAATCACGTGTGTGCAACCAACCAAACATGTGTGTGTGCAACCAACCACGTGTGTGCGTCCAACCAAACATGTGTGTGTGCAACCAACCACGTGTGTGCGTCCGACCAAACGTGTGTGTGCAACCAACCACGTGTGTGCGTCTGACCAAACATGTGTGTGTGCAACCAACCACGTGTGTGCGTCTGACCAAACATGTGTGTGTGTAACCAACCACGTGTGTGCGTCCGACCAAACACGTGTGTGCAACCAACCACGTGTGTGCGTCCGACCAAACATGTGTGTGTGCAACCAACCACGTGTGTGCGTCCAACCAAACATGTGTGTCCAACCAACCACGTGTGTGCGTCCGACCAAACATGTGTGTCCAACCAATCACGTGTGTGCGTCCGACCAAACATGTGTGTGCAACCGACCACGTGTGTGCGTCCGACCAAACATGTGTGTCCAACCAACCACGTGTGTGCGTCCGACCAAACATGTGTGTCCAACCAACCACGTGTGTGCGTCCGACCAAACATGTGTGTGTGCAACCAACCACGTGTGTGCGTCCGACCAAACATGTGTGTCCAACCAACCACGTGTGTGCGTCCAACCAAACATGTGTGTCCAACCAACCACGTGTGTGCATCCGACCAAACATGTGTGTGCGTCTGACCAAACATGTGTGTCCAACCAATCACGTGTGTGCGTCTGACCAAACACGTGTGTCCAACCAATCACGTGTGTGCGTCTGACCAAACATGTGTGTGCAACCAACCACGTGTGTGCGTCTGACCAAACATGTGTGTGCAACCAACCACGTGTGTGCGTCCGACCAAACATGTGTGTGCAACCAACCACGTGTGTGCGTCCAACCAAACATGTGTGTCCAACCAATCACGTGTGTGCAACCAACCAAACATGTGTGTGTGCAACCAACCACGTGTGTGCGTCCAACCAAACATGTGTGTGTGCAACCAACCACGTGTGTGCGTCCGACCAAACATGTGTGTGTGCAACCAACCACGTGTGTGCGTCCGACCAAACATGTGTGTCCAACCAACCACGTGTGTGCGTCCGACCAAACATGTGTGTGCAACCAACCACGTGTGTGCGTCCAACCAAACATGTGTGTCCAACCAACCACGTGTGTGCGTCCGACCAAACATGTGTGTGTGCAACCAACCACGTGTGTGCGTCCGACCAAACATGTGTGTCCAACCAACGACGTGTGTGCGTCCAACCAAACATGTGTGTCCAACCAACCACGTGTGTGCGTCTGACCAAACATGTGTGTGTCCAACCAACCACGTGTGTGCGTCCGACCAAACATGTGTGTGTGCAACCAACCACGTGTGTGCGTCCGACCAAACATGTGTGTCCAACCAATCACGTGTGTGCGTCCGACCAAACATGTGTGTGTGCAACCAACCACGTGTGTGCGTCTGACCAAACATGTGTGTGCGTCTGACCAAACATGTGTGTGCATCTGACCAAACATGTGTGTGTGCGTCTGACCAAACATGTGTGTGTGCGTCTGACCAAACGTGTGTGTCCAACCAACCACGTGTGTGCGTCTGACCAAACATGTGTGTGCGTCTGACCAAACACGTATGTCCAACCAACCACGTGTGTGCGTCCGACCAACCACGTGTGTCCAACCAACCACGTGTGTGCGACCAACCACGTGTGTGTGTGACCAACCACGTGTGTGCGACCAAACATGTGTGTGCGACCAACCACGTGTGTGTCCGACCAACCACGTGTGTGCGTCTGTCCAACCACGTGTGTCTGTCCAACCACGTGTGTGCATCTGTCCAACCACGTGTGTGCGTCCGACCAACCATGTGTGTGCATCCGACCAACCACGTGTGTGCGTCCGACCAACCACGTGTGAGCGTCTGACCAACCACGTGTGTGTGCGACCAACCACGTGTGTGCGTCCGACCAACCACGTGTGAGCGTCCGACCAACCACGTGTGTGTGCGACCAACCCCGTGTGTGCGACCAACCACGTGTGTGCGTCCGACCAACCACGTGTGTGTGACCAACCACGTGTGTCCATCTGTCCAACCATGTGTGTCCGTCTGTCTAACCACGTGTGTCTGTCTGTCCAACCACGTGTGCCCGTCTGACCAACCACGCGTGTCCGTCCGACCAACCATGTGTGTGTGTCTGACCAACCACGTGTGTCCATCTGTCCAACCACGTGTGTCCGTCTGACCAACCCCATGTGTCCGTCTGACCAACCACGTGTGTCCGTCTGACCAACCCCGTGTGTCCGTCTGACCAATCACGTGTGTCCGTCTGACCAACCCCGTGTGTCCGTCCAACCAACCACGTGTGTTCGTCTGTCCAACCACGTGTGTCTGTCCAACCACGTGTGTCCGTCTGACCAACCCCGTGTGTCCGTCCGACCAACCCCGTGTGTCCGTCCCACCAACCCCGTGTGTTCGTCTGTCCAACCACGTGTGTCTGTCCAACCCCGTGTGTCCGTCCGACCAACCACGTGTGTTCGTCTGTCCAACCACGTGTGTCTGTCCAACCACGTGTGTCCGTCTGTCCAACCACATGTGTCCATCTGTCCAACCCCGTGTGTCTGTCCAACCACGTGTGTCTGTCTGTCCAACCACGTGTGTCCGTCTGACCAACCACGTGTGTCCATCTGTCCAACCACGTGTGTCTGTCCAACCACGTGTGTCCGTCTGACCAACCACGTGTGTCCATCTGTCCAACCACGTGTGTCCATCTGACCAACCACGTGTGTCTGACCAACCACGTGTGTCCATCTGTCCAACCACGTGTGTCCATCTGTCCAATCACGTGTGTCTGTACAACCACGTGTGTCCATCTGTCCAATCACGTGTGTCTGTCCAACCACGTGTGTCTGTTCAACCACGTGTGTCTGTCCAATCACGTGTGTCTGTCCAACCACGTGTGTCTGTCCAACCACGTGTGTCTGTCCAACCACGTGTGTCTGTCCAACCACGTGTGTCTGTCCAACCACGTGTGTCTGTCCAACCACGTGTGTCCATCTGTCCAACCACGTGTGTCTGTCCAACCACGTGTGTCTGTCCCACCACGAATGTCTGTCTGAGCACCCTCCCCACTGCCCTCCTGCTGCCATCCTCCTGCAGAGCACCTCCATCTACCCGTGTGTCTGTCCATGTGTCTGTGCCTGCATCCACCCAACCACACGTCTGCCTGTCCATCCAGCCACCTGCCTCCTTCACTGTGTGTCCGTCCATCCCTCCATCCGTTTGTCCATCCATCCATCCATCCATCCATCCATCCATAGAATCCTAGAATCATAGAATCGTTAGGGTCGGAAAGGACCTTAAGATCATCCAGTTCCAACCCCCCTGCCATGGGCAGGGACACCTCACACTAAACCATCTCACCCAAGGCTCTGTCCAACCTGGCCTTGAACACAGCCAGGGATGGAGCATTCACAACCTCCCTGGGCAACCCATTCCAGTGCCTCACCACCCTCACAGGAAAGAATTTCCTCCTTAGATCCAATCTAAACTTCCCCTATTTAAGTTTTAACCCGTTACCCCTTGTTCTGTCACTACAATCCCTAAGGAAGAGTCCCTCCCCAGTATCCCTATAGGCCCCATCCATCCATCCATCCCTCCATCCATCCATCCATCCATCCATCCCTCCATCCACCCATCCATCCATCCATCTGTCCATCCCTCCAGGCATCCATCCATCCATCCATGCATGCATCCATCCATGCATCCATCCATCCATCCATGCATCCATCCATCCATCCATGCATCCACCCATCCATCCATCCATCCATGCATCCACCCATCCATCCATGCATCCATCCATCCATCCATCCATCCATCCATCCATGCATCCACCCATCCATCCATGCATCCATGCATCCATCCCTCCATCCCTCCATCCATCCATGCATCCATCCATCCATCCATGCATCCACCCATCCATCCATCCATCCATGCATCCACCCATCCATCCATGCATCCATCCATCCATCCCTCCATCCATCCATGCATCCATGCATCCATCATCCATCCCAGTCCATGCTGTGTGCACACCCATGTACTCACATGGGGCTGACCCTCCAGGTGTGGTTGTGGTGTGATGGGCAAGGTTAAACAGGGGGGAGCGGGGGGGTGCGGCAGCATCTCCAGGAGGTGCTGGGTCCACTCGATGCCCCATCGTCCTCATCACACCTTCATCCCCATCGTCCTCTTCATCCCTATCAGCCTCATCACAGCCATTGTCTTCATGATCCTCATCAGCCCACTTCAACCCCTTCATCCCTTCACACCCATCACCCCCATCATCCCCTTGATCCCCATCACCCCCCATCACTGTCATCACCTCTATCACACCTATCATCCTCACCATCCACTTCTCTCTCATCATCCTCATCACCCCCATCGCCCTCATCACCTCTATCCTCATCATCACCTCTATCACACCTATCATCTCCACCATTCACTCCTGTCATCCTCATCACCCCCATCGCCCTCATCACCTCTATCCTCATCATCACCTCTATCACACCTATCATCTCCACCATTCACCCCCATCATCCTTATCACCCCCATTGCCCTCATCACTCCCCCATCATCCTCATCACCCCCATCGCCCTCATCACCTCTATCGTCATCATCACCTCTATCACACCTATCATCTCCACCATTCATCCCCATCATCCTCATCACCCCCATTGCCCTCATCACTCCCTCACCCCCATCATCCTCATCACCCCCATTGCCCTAATCACTCCATCACCCCCATCATCCTCATCACCCCCATCGCTCTCATCACCTCTATCATCATCATCACCTCTATCACACCTATCATCTACATCATCCACTTCCCTCCCATCATCCTCATCACCCCCATCACTCTCATCACCTCTATCCTCATCATCACCTCTATCACACCTATCATCTACATCATCCACTTCCCTCCCATCATCCTCATCACCCCCATTGCTCTCATCACCTCTATCATCATCATCACCTCTATCACACCTATCATCTCCACCGTTCACTCCTGTCATCCTCATCACCCCATCGCCTTCATCACTCCGTCACCCCCATCATCTTCATCACCCCCATCACCCTCATCACCTCTATCCTCATCATCACCTCTATCACACCTATCATCTACATCATCCACTTCCCTCCCATCATCCTCATCACCCCCATCGCCCTCATCACCTCTATCACCATCACCATCACCTCTATCACTCCTATCGTCCCCGCCATCTCCTCCACCGCCATCATCCTCATCGCGCCCATCGCCCTCATCACCCCTACCACCCCCATCACCTCATCACCCCATTGTCTTCATCCCCCTCACCACCCCATTCACCCCTTCGCTTCCTTCACCCCCTTCACCCCCAGCACCCCCGTTACCCCCTTCACCCCCTTCCTCCCCACCACCCCACGTCCCCCCCTGCGGCGCGCGGGCGATGAAGACGCAGACCCCGAGCGTATGTCAGGAATCAGCGCCTGTCGCAGGCACATAATCTGTTTTTCTAAGCCGCCCACGAGCCGAATTAGGCCGACAGCTGCTCCGGGTCCTCTCCCCCTCCGCTCCCGCGCCGCAGATGCCGAGGCCGGGGAGCGATGCTGGTGCCGGTGCTACCGGTGCTGCCGGTGCCGGTGGTACCCGCGGCTCCCGGCCTCGCACCTCCCGCCACGCGGCACCGGGACCCACGGCGGGAGCCGGGCCCAGGCGCGTGCACCGGGGCCCTCGCCTCCCTTTTGCTTTTTGGGAGAGCAGTAGAATGCAATATGCAAATGAGATGGTTATTACCGCAATGTTCGTCAAGCTGAGCTGAGAAGACATTAATAGCCTGATGAATATGCATGTGAATTTGTTAATTAAGTTAATTATTCTGCTGAAAATGCATTCGTCTTCCAAGGACATTTTCCCAATGATTTTTACATGCTTCAGTCATTAGTCATGCTGTATTTTATCGGGGAAATGAGTTTGCTGAAGTTGCAGGGGAGAAAAAAGGAAAGGGAAAAAAGCAAGAAAGGAAAAGGAGAAAGAAAAGGGGGAAAAAAAAAAAGGAAAAAGGGAGGGGGCAAAAAGGGAAGAAAGAAACAAAAAGGAAAACGGGTGGAAAAGAAGGAAAAAGGGGGAAAAAAGAGACAACAAAGCGGCTTGGGGGGGACTTTGGGGGCTGCAGGTGGGTGCAGGTGGGTGCAGCCCCCCCCCTTCGCCCCTTTTTCTCCCTCTGATGAGGAACTTTCCTCTTCCTTTTTTCCCTGCCAGTGCCAAATTTCCAACACATTAATTAATTGTTGTAGCCAATTAAGTGCAGTTGTGCAAATGAGTTTAGCACTAATTGCCATGCAGCGCCTGGAAGCACATAAAAACTTGCGGTGGGGTGGAGGGAGATGGGAGGGGGAAATGGGGCTGGGAGGGGGGGGGGAACCGGGGCCATGCGAGGGCAAGGGGGTGACAATCGAGTGGCTGGGTCATGCCATAGTGTGCCATGGCAATGCCATGATGTGCCAGGCTAGGATGTGCCATGCCATGATGTGCCATGCCAATGCCATGATGTGCCATGCCAATGCCATGATGTGCCACGCTAGGATGTGCCATGCTAGCATGTGCCATGCCATGATGCGCCATGCCAATGCCATGATGTGCCATGGCAATGCCAAGATGTGCCATGGCAATGCCATGATGTGCTATGTCAATGCCATGATGTGCCATGCCATGATGTGCCACGCCGTGCAGTGCTGTTCCATACTGTGCCCCTGCCGTGCTGTGCCAAGCTGAGCCGTGCCGTGCTGGGCCAGGCTCTGCCGTGCTGCTCTATGGGGCTCCGAGCTGTGCCGTGCTGTGCTGTGCCGTGGCAGCAGGCGGCCACACGGCACCAAGCGGTTGCCCCCATCCCACCTGGGGACCCCGTTTTCCCCGGCTGTGGCCACTCTGCCCCCCTCATCCCCCCCCGATGGGACCCTCCTGTCCCCATGGTTTTGACCGTGTGGGGCCAGCGCTGAGCCCCCCGGCACCCCTCCTGTGCCATGGATATGGACCGCACAGGGAGCTGTGCTGCCCACCCGGGGCTCTGGTTGCACCGCAGGGCACGGCACAGTGTTCTGGGCGCATCATGGCAGGGCATAATACAGCATGGCATGGCAGCGTCACAAGCACATCGCATCTTGGCATGGCACAATGTCACAGGCACATCATGGCATAGCATAATATGGCATGGCACGGCATGGCAGCGTCACAAGCACATCATGGCACGGCATGGCAGCGTCACAAGCACATCATGGCACGGCATGGCAGCGTCACAAGCACATCATGGCACGGCGCGGTGGTGTCACAAGCACATCACATCTTGACATGGCACAGTGTCACAAGCACATCGTGCCATGGCATGGCAGCGTCGCAAGCATATCACTGCGTGGCACAATGTCACAGGCACATCATGGCACATCACGGTACATCATGACACATCATGGTATATCATGGTACATCACGGCACACCCCAGCCCATCCCAGCCCATCATGGCACATCACGGTACATCATGGCACATCACAGTACATGACGGCACATCACGGCACAACACGGCACATCACGGCACATCACGGTACATCACGGTACATCATGGCACATCACGGTACATGATGGTACATCACGATAACATCACATCGCGGCACATCACAGTACATCATGGCACATCACGGCACATCACGGTACATCATGGTACATAACGGTACATCACGGCACATCACGGTACATCACGGTACATAACGGTACATCACGATAACATCACATCACGGCACATCACGGCACATCACGGTACATCACGGTAATATCATGGTACATCACGGTACATCACGGCACATCACGGCACATCACAGTACATCATGGTACATCACGGCACATCACGGTACATCATGGCACATCACGGCACATCACGGCACATCACGGTACATCACGGCACATCATGGTACATCACGGTACATCACGGCACATCATGGTACATCACGGTACATCACGGCACATCATTGTACATCACGGTACATCACGGCACATCACGGCACATCACGGCACATCACGGTAACATCACGGTAACATCACGGTAACATCACGGTAACATCACATCACGGCCTCATACACCCGGCACCACCCACCATGGCCCATCCCAAGGTGCCCCCGCCGAGCCCCGGGGTGCGGGGGGGGGGTTTGGGGTGTGTGTGCGCGCCGGGCAGCAGAGGGTTAACGGGCCCCGGCGCTGCCAGCGCAGCGCGGGGGGGAGCTGGGCCGGAGCCAGGGGCTGTCTCTGGGTAACAATAAACACCGGGGCGGCAGCAGCTGCTGCTCCGAGCGCCTCCGCATCCCAATGCCGGCACCCGGCAGCGCCGCTGGACCCGGCCGGCGCCACCGGCACCAGCGGCAGTGGCCCTGGTCCATCCCTGGCCCGCAGCATCCCACCGGGCACAGGGGACCGGAGCCTGCTCATCCCGGGATGCCGCAACAAAAGGTTCTGGGGCGGCTCCGTGCCCGGCACCGCACGCAAAGGGCCGGGCTCTGGGGGGCACCGCGTGTGAGGGGTCCCCAGCGGTCCCCATCGCAGCGGCTGCACCGCATCCAAGCCCCGGGGAGCCAGGCTGGGACCTTCCCTCCCCAACACGTGGCTTTGAGGGGCCGGGGTTTGGCCACCACCGCGTTTCACACCTCCCTCCGGGGGAGGGGGCGGTCCGTGTGGGTCCATAGGCGGCCATGGGGGGCTACAGGGTCCTTGGAGGGTCACAGCGGCAGCAGCAGCCCTGAGGCTGCCGTTCACATTCCAGCACAGGAGGCAGCTGGGACCACCCCCCTCGGGGCTGCTCCCCCCCCCAGCACCATCAGACATTGATGCTGCCCCATAGCACCTGCAAACCTCGGCCCCCCCAGCGCTGGGACGGAAAATGCTGGGACACACACACACACACACACACACATGTGCCTGAACCATCTATGCCCCCCCATCCATTGGAAGGAGCAAGGTTGAATTGCGGGGGGACGGGACCCCCCCCAAAGTGCCCACTCGGACCCAGGGGTCCCAGCGAGAGCAATTGGGAGCCGGGTTCACCCCCCCCCCATCCCCATCGCTGCTGAGGACGCGCCGCTCATCACAGGAGTGGCCTTGAGCCCCAGCCAAGAGCCCGGAGCCCAAAGCAGGGGGTGATTGATGGCGCTGGCGGGTAAGAGCACCCCGCGGCCCAATCCTCCCGCCAGCCCCAAGTCCTCCCCTGCCCCTGTTCAGGGCTCGTGTTTGTCTCATGTGGGTCCCAGAGGCACCATTAATTAAAACTACATCCAATTAAATGGCAGGTGAAAGCCCCCCCCCCCCCCCCATCCTCGCCTTGGCTCAGCTGCTCCGGTGGCAGCGGGGACGGCGGCGGTGTCCCCATTGCCACCCGGTGCCCACTGTGGTCCTTGGGGTCCCCTGCCCGTGCTGTGCCATGGGGCACGGCAGGAGACGGTGATGGGGCGCGATGGTGGTGACGGGCACAGCGGCCAGGAGGTGATGTCCCCACACACAGGGGACCCTCGGCACTTGGAGCATCACCGTGTGCCCGCCATGCTGGCGCGGTGGTGGCACCGCAAGGAGGTGGCACAGGGGGTGCAGGGGGCCCCCTCCCTCCGGCTTCGCATTCCTGCTAATTGGAGACGTTAATCCCGGGCGCTGGGTGCTGCGGGAGGCACCAGCTGCGCCGCGGCACCGCTTTAATCAAGCTGCCAACGCCGGGGGGGCCGTGGTGGCACAGGGACCGGGACACCCACTGAGCCCCCCGCATCCATGCCCCGATGCATACGGGGCACATCCCCAGAGCAGCATCCTATCCCCATGGGATGGGCACCCCAAACCTCACCTCCATCCCAACCCCTCCCCATGGTGGTTTCATCCTGCCTGGATCCTTTAAAATCCTTTTATTCCCTCTCCCCCGCCCCCATTCCCGAATGGCAAGGGAAGGTGTGAACGGGGTTTTGGAAGGGGACGGCTGAATTGCAGGAAAACCCTTGAATGGCGCCAGGGAGCAGCTGGAAGGACGAACAGAGCGGGAGGAGGATGGGGAGAGCGGTACCCGGCGACTGGCACCCATCAACACCCGTGTACGGGAGGAGCCGCCCGGCGGTCCGAGCTGGGTTGGGATGCTCTCACCCACAGAGTATCCAGGTGGAGAATCCAGTGGGAAAGCGCCCATGTGGTGATCAGCGCCTTCACGGGAAGGCTCCCGCTCCCTCCTCTTCCTCTCCATCATCCCGCATGGAGGAGCACGGAGGTTGTGCTGGGACGTACTGGGAGCTGCTTCCCACATGGAGCCCGACCACAGCACCACCACCATTGCCAGCACCGGGATGAGCGGGAGAGCCCTCGCCTGCACGAGGACTGCGGGGACGCGGCAGGGAGGAGGGTTTGTGCTGCATCCCCACGGCACCACGAGGAGCCGGGAAGGGTGGGATGGAGCAGCTGGAGATTTACAGCCCCGGCTCGGCCCGCGGCCATTTGGCAGCACAGCTGCTGCCGGGGAGGCTCCATGCCAAAGGAATGGGATGAAGGGAACGGGCCCGGCCAGCCCGGAATGCCGTGGGATCCACGTGCTGAGGGCCTTTGTCCACCCGCGGCCCGAAGGTCGGGCTGCGGTGCTGCGGGCGCGGGCGATGGAGGAGGAGGAGGAGGAGGCGATGCGGAGCAGGATGCGCAGGGGCAGAGCCGATTCCCGGCTCCTGGAGGCTGATTCCCAGCTCCCAGCTGCCCGCTCATAAATCAGGGGCTGCGGAGGCTGCTCCGGGCTCGCTCCGGCCGCCCCCTGCCATCTGCACAGGGTGAGAGCCATGGGGATGCTGAAGCGGGAGCAGGGAGAGCAACGGGAGGCAGGGACCAGCACCGGGGCAGGGGAACTGCGAGGAGCAAGTGAGGCTCGGAGCGAGCCTTGGTGGAGCGGGAAGGAGCTGATGCTTGGAAGTGAATGGAGCCCCTGGAGCTGAAGCCCCTCCGTGGCTCCTGGAATCCTGGATCCTGCCCCTTCTCCTTCCCATGCTCCAGGGAACCTGGAGACAGTGGGGAGAGAGACTGAGGGAGAGGAGGGATGGAAGGAGGGATGGATGGGAGGATGGATAGATAGATGGAAGGAGAGATAGAGGGAGGGATGGAAGGAGGGATGGATAGAGGCATAGATAGATGGCGAGATGGATAGAGGGATGGATAGATGGGGGGATGGATGAATGGATAGAGGGAGGGATGGATGGAGGGATGGATAGAGGCATAGATAGATGGAGAGATGGATGGAGAGATAGAGGGAGGGATGGAGGATGGATGAAGGGATGGATAGAGGGATAGATGGAGAGACGGATAGAGGGATGGAAGGATGGATGGATAGAGGGAGGGATGGAGGATGGATGAAGGGATGGATAGAGGGATAGATAGATGGATGGATGGGGGGATGGATGAATGGATAGAGGGAGGGATGGATAGAGACATAGATAGATGGAGAGATGGATGGAGAGATAGAGGGAGGGATGGAGGATGGATGAAGGGATGGATAGATGGAGAGATAGATGGAGAGACGGATAGAGGGATGGAAGGATGGATGGATAGAGGGATGGAAGGATGGATGGATAGAGGGAGGGATGGATGACACACAGTCTGTGGCACAGCTCCCTCCCAACTCAGGGCTGGAGCACAACCTCTCCCCAGCTCCTCTCCCGTGCCCAAGGATGGGCACAGACGTGGAGACACCCCCACCCTCGCTGCTTCCCTTCCCAACCCCACAGCTCCGGGTCTCCTCCTTCCTGCCCCCACCATACCCAAAGCAGCCCCAGGACCCCCCCAAGCTCCCCCCCGGGCACCAAACTACAGCAGCAGGGAGGGCCAAGGGTGCTGGGTGCAGGCGGTGTCGCAGCGACAGGAGGCAAAGACAGCAAGAGGAAATCTTTAATTTTCCAATCTCCACTTTTCCATTCTTAGAAACTGAAAAGAAAAAAAAAAACCCAAACCCCAAAACCCCTAAAGAAAAGCCCATATATTACAAATTATCTGTACAGAGACAAAGCTTAAACCCAGCAAAGGCGCCTTCGGGCTCGAGGAGGCTTTGAACCCTGGTGTGTGTGGAGGGGGAGAGGAAGGCAAGGGGCACCTCAGGGCTTGTGTGGGCCCTGCACCACATTCTAGAGCCTTTTAACACCCCCCAACCCCATCAATCCTTTTGTCTGCTTTGTACAGAGAGCCTTTAAAAGGGGAAAACCCAAAAGAGAAAGGGGAAAAGGCAGTAGGGGAGAGCGGCCCCCCCACTCTAAGAGTCCTACTGGGAGCAGTTAAGCCACTGGAGATGGGGGAGGCCCCTGCTTGGCTCCAATCTCAGGGGGCTCTCAAAGGCACCTCCAGCCCCGGATGCCCCCCCAGAGCAAAGGAGGGAGGTGGGGGGGCAGGAGCTCGTCTATGGGGCCACTTCTACCCCTGAGAGCAGCAGTGGGAACGAGCTCCCCCCTCCCTACACTGCACCCACAGGTGGGGGGCACAGGCAGGTGCGCACGGGGAAGGAACTTGGACCTCAAAGGAAACCCAAACGAAACCAAACCCCAACTCCTTGACCCTGGAATGCTGCAACCTCGGGGCTGGCTCAAGGCTACGGAGCTCCTCATCCCTGCGCACGCAGGAGCTGCACCACCACGTACAACAGGGCTGTTTCCTCTGTTCTCCTTTCCCCTGCACAGGGCAGGCTTCCCCCCAGTTCAAACAGCACCCATCCAGGTGCATTTCATCTGCCCTTTCCCTCCATACACAGCCATGAACTCAAACCCCCCCCAAGACCCACCACCAACACCCCCGAGGTTTGCCCACCTCGGATGCCTGTTGGCTCTCCAAGGAGGTTTTTCCATAGGAAAGGCCTAATCAGGGACAAGAAAGCAGCTCATCCACATGTACCTTGGTTTTATTCATCTCTTTTAAGTGTCATTGAGAGGGACAACAGCGCAGGGCTCTGCGGGAGGAGGAATTCCATCGTCGAGACTTCCTTGAACACAACAAAAATATATATATATATATATGCTTCTAGAAATGATACAGGGATGCCTGGAAAAGCCTCCAAGGGCTGAGCTGCTGCTCCAAAAGCTGCTCTGCTGTGGTGATAATCCCCCCCCAGGAGTTGGGGTTGGGTTTCTTTGCCTGGTGAGGGGGTTTGGAAGTTTCAAATGAGAAAGAGGAATTGGGGTGCGAGGGGCTCGCTTAGGCTCTGGGGAAAAAAAGGAAAAGGAAGGAACAAAAAAACCCGGGACAATTCCCACTAGGAAGCTGCAGTAGGAAAGGTACAAACCCCCAAAGCCCATGGATTAAGGCTGCAGTCAAGTGAGATGGACCCTGGACCTGGAGCTCACAGCAATAGGAGCAATGGAGGCCAAGGCAGTGCCCCATCCCAGCTCTCCAGAGCTGGGATACCCAATTCCCAGCAATAGATTCCCCTTTTTTTTATTGTTTTCCTCTTTTGTTTTTAAAGGGAATTGGGAAGAAAAACCAAAATCCTCACTTTGGGAACCCACCTCCCCATAGCCCTATACCTGAACCCTGCGCTCCCCCCCTAGGGAAGCACTAGTGAGAGATTGAGTGATTTCCTATTTCCCTGTGCTCGGGTTTTGTTTCATTCCTCCTATTTGCAATGGATCCCCCCCCCTCCCCACACGAGGGCAGGAAGCTCACACCCCCGCCTTGGGGGTTCAGTTCTGTCACTAAGCAAGCACAAAGGCACCCAAAGTGGGGACCCTCCAGCGAGTCCCGGGGTGCCCGGTGGCAGCCCAGCAAGGACTAACAACGGGGAGCGTTGCAGCAGCTGAAATGCAGAGGAGACCTCGCTCTGGGCCAGAAACTGAAGTCGTGGTGCTAAAAAAGGTGGAGGTGAAGGAGGGGAGGACGAGGGCAGCTCAATAGGGAACCCCCCGGCCTCGTCCTCCCCGCGGAGGCACTCTGCCAGCCCCACGGAACGGCTTCCCATAGGAAGAGGTGGCTTGGATTGGGGCACCCCAGCTGTGACCCGTGCCTGCCCCGCTGGACGTGGCCGTCCCCGGGGGCCCCAGCTCGCTGTAGTTGTGGATTTTGGCCTCGGGATGGCCCAGTGTGTTATTGCTCCCCTCGGATTTGGGGAAGGATTGGCCAACCGTGTGCACGGCGACGGGGCCGCGGGTGAAGCGGAGGTCCTGGTCCCCTGGAAACTGGACAGAGCCCGTGCCCTGGTAGCTGCTCGTCTCCCCGAGGTGGCTCACGGAGCCCAAGAAGGTCCTGCTTTTCCCCAGAGGTTGGCTAGAAGGTTCCAGTAGCGTCTGGCTTGAATTCAGCTCCTCGGCTCCAAAGCCGCCCTCGGAGCTCTCGGTGCTGTAAGTCCTGCTGGGGCGGGATCTGCCGTAGTCGGCGGCTCTGGAAGCGGGATGCTCCTGCGGCGGGGGGCCGAGCGACTCCGTCTCTTGCTGGGAAAAGAGCTGCAGGAGAGCAGCGGTCACGGCCGGGTTCAGCTCCTGGGCTGCACTGGAGAGGTCGTCTTCGGAGAGAGGTGGTGGCGGCGGCGGCGGTCCGGGGGGCTCGGGGGGTCTCTTCTCTGGTGGGACAACGCGAGGAGGACACGCTGTGGAAGGGTTACTGCTTTTAAACACCGTCTTATAACATCACCAAGCAGACAGCAACAGATTTATCAACATAAGACCAACCCCCCCAAACCAGCCTATGGAGTCGGGATGCGCTGGGAGAGATGGAGCTCTGGGCATTCGGGGGGTGCCCAACGCACACAAAGCATCCGTGAGTTTTCTCCGTGCATCTGAAGAGTGGGCAACAGCTCCCCTAACCCAGGGGCAGTGGGGAAGGGATTCCTGCTCTTGGATCAAAAGGATGATGCCAAGCGGGAGATGGAGGGAGCTGGGCGACAGCACATGGGGTCGCTGCAGAGGGATGCTGTGGCCTTACTGGTCCCAGGCTCACTGGTGCCTTCATACTGAGGGACTGGTTTAGGAAAGCCACAAACCCAAAAGCCAACCCCAAGGCCACACTGAAGGAGTGGGTACAACCTCTTGGGTCCACTTTACTTCCCAAAGCACACCAGCCCTTCTCCTGGGTTTTGACAATTCCCAGCACAGAGTCCAAAGCAATCTCAATCCACAAATCCTCGAGTGCATCACACAAACTGCCCTGGAGCACGAGAAAACCCTTTTGTTCCCATCCCCAACCCAGACCTGAAGTCACCAAGATCTCTGTTTCAAGAGGACTTGTTCTCTCCTAGCAAGAACAAGAGCACCCTTCACACCCCGTCACCACCTTCTCACTGCTTTGTGTTACTGCTTTGGAGGCAGCAGAACAACAAAGCAGCCTGGTTAGGTGGTGGCTAAGACCAAAGACAGCTCTGGCTCTCCCCTTGCTAAGTGCAAGCAGCAAGGGGACAACATGGGACACGACCTGCACCCAGCAACCCATCCTGACTCCTGCAGAGCAACACAACTGAACTGCCTCGACCTCCCGTCCAGCGACCAGGCTCAGCTACCCCGTGATGACAGTTATTACTGGCGATGAGACAAGAGGCCACGAACAGCTTTGGTTGAATCAGATCCTCAAATCATTTGCAAAACTGGTTATTAAAAAGGTCAAACTTTATTGTGAAAACCAGTAGTCTTCCAGGACCACCCCTCCACCCATCAGTCCGCTTTAAAACTAGATTGTATTGTAATCCAGAAAACAATCTTCAGGTCATTTGGGAAGCCAAGCCGATTGGGGGACAGCATCTCCTTTAAAATCGTTATAAACAGAACACAAGGTTATTGAATTGAAGCTGCTCTACAAGAACCTAGTTATCTTCCAGGACTAGGGCAGAAAGAGAAAAGAACCAGGGAAGACAAGCACGGTCACAACTGGCTCGTGGTGGGCGGGTGTGTCGAAGGCACGAGAACACAGCACGTTCAGCTACATTGCAGAGGAGTTGTGTATCTGGCCAAAAGAGGCTCCCTTGGAGAGTCTGAGACATACCCGGGAGGTGCTTCTAGAATTTGGTGAGGTCGTCACGGGAGGTTGCTAATGAAGCCAAAAAATCAACAGAAACAAGAGACATGGAGACATTTACACTCACCTTCGGAAAGGAAATCCAAGCGGTCACCGATACAAACAGCTCTTTCCAACACAGACTCAAATAGTTCGGGTCGGAAAGGACCTTAAAATCGTCCAGTTCCAACCCCCCTGCCAGGGGCAGGGACACCTCACACTAAACCATCTCACCCAAGGCTCTGTCCAACCTGGCCTTGAACACTGCCAGGGATGGAGCATTCACAACCTCCCTGGGCAACCCATTCCAGTGCCTCACCACCCTAACAGGAAAGAATTTCCTCCTTAGATCCAATCTAAACTTCCCCTGTTTCAGTTTTAACCCATTACCCCTTGTCCTGTCACTGCAGTCCCTAATGAAGAGTCCCTCCCCAGCATCCCTATAGGCCTCCTTCAAATACTGGAAGGCTGCTCTGAGGTCTCCATGGAGCCTTCTCTTCTCCAGGCTGAACAGCCTCTCCTACCTGCTCTACAAGAGCCAGGGGAGCTCAGCTTTGGATGTCAGGACTCAACCCAAGTCTACTCCAAGCTGGACGCACTAGTCCTTGTTGAACCCAACTGTCACTGTCCCCCTCCCTTCCAGCACTCGCCACTATTCCAGTTCTTGTGCTCTTCAAAAGCATCTCTGCACATTTATCTTTATTTCCTTCTCTTTGTTTTTTGGAGGGCAGGAAGGGAACTGTGAAAGAAGAGTTGGGATAAGCAGCAAGATGGGAAAACCTGCAGGGATTCCACATCCTGGGTGAAAAACCCACCTGAATGTGTAAACTGATTGTTAGGGGTGCTGGAGGAAGAACTGAACCTCTTGAGTCTCCCTTTCATTTCTAGGCAGACCCCAAAACCCTTTATCTCCACTGATGGAGCACTACTGGATTTGATATGCTTTGGGGATGTGAAGCAGAGAAGGAAGTACTGCCATGTTCTGGCTTGCTGCAGTTGTTAAAACCTCCTAAGCACTTACTGCAGGGAGTAGGTCAGTGCCTGCCTCAGTCTTAAAATCTTGCCCCCATTCTGGCACCCAGCACCTCTCCTCTTCCCACCCACAGCCCCTGCTCCCTCTGTCACCACCTCTAAGCTCCTCCTGGCTGCAGATAAACTAGAGGCCCTCACGTGGAACACTTGAACTGCTCAAACAAGAGTGTGGCACCCCAGATGCACGAGCAACGGGCACGTTATTTACCTGTACTCTCCTCTGGCTGCACTGTTGGGGTTTTCCTCGGCCCCCGTTGCTCACTGCTCTTCTCCCCGTTGCTCTCCTCCAGGGTCAGAACAGGCTCCTGGCTCTTCATGAGCTGACTCAGCAGAACAGCCAGCACGTTCTGCATGTCTCCCTGAGCACTGGCTGCTTCTGGAGTCACCTGCTCCTCTGGTAGCTGCGTCTCCGCGGGCGGCTCCTCTATGGCTTCCTCTGCTGCTGCTGCCTGAGACTCGTGCTGCTGCGTGGTGGCTTCTGTCAGAGCATTGATGGACTGGTTGAGAGCTTCCAGCTGCTGCTGCATCTCTGGGTTCGAGTGAACGTTCAACAGCTGGGCCATCTGTGGGACGCTCAGATCAGTCTGGCTCTGCAGCAAGTTCAGTAAAACAGCCAGCTCACTCTGATTCAGCTGCTGGGTGATCTCTCCAAGGCCTGCTGGAAACACAAGCAGCATCACGGGAAGGTTACACAGAGCTACAGCACATCAGCCTGTACTCCTGACACTGCACACCCCTCCTCTGTGAGCCCGTGCTGGGGGAAAGAAAGCACGGATGCTCCGGGAGGAGGATTCCAGGATGGTTTGCTCAGCTTGCCCCCTCCAGCCTGCCATCAGCTCTGACAGCGCTGCAGCAGCACCCCGTGGTACTGTGCACACACTGCACTCACCCGAGGTTCGGCTGGGTGCTCTGGGAAGCTTCCTCACAGCCACACTCAGAGCCAGCAGCATAGCTGCACATGTGGCTGCTGCTTAAAACGAGCTCAGATGAGCCAGACCTCCCTGTCTGAGCATCCCAGGGAGCAGACCGGTGACCAAGGCCAGCACTAGTTACAGCAGCGAGGCCGAGGATGTGTGATGAACATGGAAACCCCCAGCCCACCTCTGTGGCAATCAGAGCAGCACGTCTGAGAGCAGCTCAGCCCCTCCTGCAGCATTCCGTGGATGAACAGCACTCCCTATGCACTGGGAAGCAGGTTTCCCGGGATGAAGCCAAGCTGCTCTTTGGGATGGAGAAAGGGTGTGTTCCCCAGATGCAGCAAAAGAAATTAGGTCAAGCAGAAGGCAATTCCTTGCTGAAAACTGGCCTGGGATCATAGGAGACTGTCCTGACCTGCAAGCATCCAGGTTAGTCTGAAACACAGCCCTCGAGCGGCATCACCTCCCTCTGCACCATGCTGGAGCAGAGCCTCCCGAGTGACAAGTGCCAACACTGCCCCTTCACACTGACACTGCCTTTGTAAGGCAAGCTTTTGGGGCAGAAAGCTGCAAAGGTTTGGGTTTAGAAGCTTAAAATGAAGCTCCTCGTGCTCGTAGGCAACTAAGAACACGACACTTACTTTCCTCAGCTGTTTTTTAATCCAACCACCACCTTTTGTCCATCTGCCATGTTTCATTGAACACATGGATTGTGCATTCCCTGGAGCAAGAACTGTCTTCCCCATTACTTGTCAGCACAACATTTGAGACAAAGAAAGCTTTAGCCATATCTGGGTTTTTATAAGGCTTCTATAGAAGAATCAGCATGGTCTGGGTAGCTTTGCATAGCTCTGCATTCCCAGGAATCATGATAACCCCCTTCCAACTACTTTTGAGACACAGGAAGGTTGGTCACACCTTAGAAACCTGGTCCTGCAAGTCTCTACGACCAAGGGATCCTGCCTGCACCAAGCAGAGTGCAATACTTGCACCCACCAGCCACTAGCCTGAGAGATCCCCTGCCTCAGCTTTACAGAGTTCAGCTCATTTGCACACCCTGTACATGGCTGCACCTTGCAGCCTATGATCTGTTACTTCACTTCAGTGACTCAGTAAGTCCTTCTGTTCATCTTTGTGGAAGCATGTTTCAGAACCAATAGAACTCCTAGGACAAATTCACAGTCAGCACATCCGTAAGAGATTCCTGAGGAAATCAGGATGGGCAAAAACCTGGAATTCTCCTTTCTGTAGAAACAGAAGTGAAAGAATGAGCCTGGCTTCAAACCAGACACAAGCCTCCACACCCAAGCCAGAGAGAGCAGGGAGGTAACGGTATCAGGAGCCTTTTACAGACCAGGCTGGGCACTGACCTACTGCATCTGCAGCACCAGGCTCTGCTTTGAGCTGGGCGGGCTGGGGGGGCACAGGACTGCTGTTGTTTTTGACAGGGTCTGTGCTTGGAACAGAGGTAGTTTCTTTCCGAGAAACTTTAGACAGCGGCGGCTCCTCCACCGCGATCCCGCTCTGCCGCTGCCGCCGCCGCTTCTTGCTCCACAGCTCGTGGCAGTCCTGCCAGTGCGGGAGGCTGGAAGAGAACAACACTCTGCAGTTAGAACACACACACACACACACACACACACCAGTGTAACCCTCAGAGCACACAGGAAGTCATTAGTGCTGCAGGAGAAGCATGGATATTCCAAGATGGGGCAAGGCAGCACAATCGGATGGGAATCATTCCACTTGCACCCAGATCTCCCTCCCAGCTAGACTGGGTTAGCCACAATGCACCCAAGCTTGCCAAGCTGAATCTGGTAGCTTTAAGGAATTAGTTGCCTTTAGTAACTCTAAAGGGAAGCTCAGAAGCTACCTGCACCCAGTAAGAGCAGAGCTTTATACCTCGGTTACTGGAGTGGGAGGAAAGAGCCGCATGCGACGCTGCTCAACACCCCCTGAGTCAATTAACAAGTGGCACAAACAAGGCCTGGCCAGTCCCCTGGCACACAGGGCAGGGGGATGCTACATGCTACTCTCCTGTATCTCCCAACAGAGTTTTAGAGCACCTTGCAAGCATCAAACTGAGCTTTCTAAACCCAGCCTGATAGCTCTTCCTGCACTGTTGGGTTTCTGCTTGCTACGTGCTCAGCCATACAACAGAACACACAAAAAGAATCCAGAAATCCTAACTCTGACTGACCTCCCCCCCACCCTGCCAAGGGCAAGCCAGGGGGGCTCTTTCCAAAGCTTGTTAGCAGGGAACCCACTGGAACTTACTCTGGAGGGGCCATCTTGCTGAGGTCAACATCCTTAAGGAAGTCGCTCTGCAGGGCCTGTTCTGCTGTGCAGCGCTTGCCAGGGTCTAGTGTCAGCATGTGGTCCAGCAGGTCAAGAGCAGACGAAGGAATGCTGGGGAGAGTTGGAAATACAGCTGAGTTCAGGGCTGGTTGGGAACAGGCACTCTCAGAGAGGCCCCTCAGGCCTAAGAAACCCTTGCAGTCAAAACTGGTAACTACGTGGTGCAACAGCTTGAAGGCATCACCAGAACAGGCATCAGAAATGGGGTACTTTCAGTGGAATTTGTGCTGTTTAGGAAGAGCAGCTCAGCTAGAAATCCCACAGGATTATCACACCATCACTCTCTCCCCTCAGGGAGCACGTCTCTGAGGTCAGCCAGCCTTAGCACTGTGGAACACAACACTGACAAGAGTGCTTTCCAGTGCAGACCCTGCCTAAGCATCACGAGCGCTCCATGAGGGCACTTATGGCAGATGAGGTGTTTAGAAGAGGGACAATGACCCCATTCCAGCCTTACCCAGAAGGGGGAAACCCTCCTGGAGAGGGCAAGGAGGGGAAGCACTGCTTTACCCTGCCAGGTAGACTAGAGCTGAAGGAGAGCAGATGAGTTGCACATAACCCCCATGCAGCTACTCATCCTCTCCTCTACCAGGACTCACAAGGAGAACTCCTCACGCAGGCGCCTCCGGTATTGCTTCTTCGGCTTCATAGTGTTGAAGTAGGGCAGCTTGATGACATCTGGCCACACTGCTGGACAGGGGCTCCCACAGAGCCGGCTGACAACCACAAGAGCAGAGTATGGGCAGTGAGTGGAAGGCAGCCAGGAGGAGAAGAGTCCCCAGCCCCAACTGCTCTGGCTTCAGCTGGAACAGTTGTTTCTCTTCCTTAGCAACTTATGGTACCAATAACCTAGTTCTGGTTTATCAGTTATGGTGAGATAACCCTCAGAGGTTAAATAAAGAGGTATCAGAAGAGGAAAAATGATTACTTTTGGTTTATAAGCCATCCAACACAACACATTTTCAGGGCAAGATGTAATTTAGGTTCATCGCACACTCAACTACCAACAGCAAAGTTTCCAGACAGCGCTTACATTAGCAGCCACACACCCCTAAATCCCCACCTATTCACATCTGCAGTCACCACCATTTGCTGCTCCTATTTTGCAGGCAGGTTAGAGAAAGAGGGCTCTTCTAACACAGAGCCTGTGTGCATGAGCAGTTTCTGCAGTACCTCTTCTCATAGGCATGCATGTGCAATGCTTTACCTGATTAATTCAAGCTGAGCCAGTTCCAGATTGGCTTGAAAAATAGGCTTCTTTGTAAACAGTTCCCCGAGGATACAGCTGGAAAGAGGAAAAGCAAGAGGTCACGACAGCAAACCCTTGGGATGGTCGTTTGAATACTGCAGCATTTCTGTTCAGGAGCAGGTTTGCCCGAGGAGAATTATTTGCATCAGGGCTTGTAGTTGAGGACTGACAAACTAACCTATGTGTACAGAGTCACTGATTCCACGCAGCTGGGAAATAACATTCACTACCAGGCTGGTTAACACTGGCTTCATGCTTTAACTCTTTGCAGGGAAAGGAAGACGTGGCAATAATGTGACAAGGAAACCAGCCAGACAGCTCATTTGCCTTCAGATCCAGCCCATTTCTCTTTGCAGCTTTACTGGAGAGGGGGGTATCTGCCTGCCCAAATCATCCTCAGCTGCCTGAAGCTTACTGTTTGTCATTGCCAAGCACAGGACACAGCCTTGTGCACACAAGGTTTGTACACACACCATTTGTACAGCTGAAAGAGAAAGAAAAGGAGGGAGGGGACAATTCTGGCTCAGTCCTTAATATCTATTCTAAAGCCTTCTGACAGCAGTGACAATCAGTGCCAAATTCTTCCCTGTGAGGGTGCTGAGGCGCTGGCACAGGGTGCCCAGAGAAGATGTGGCTGCCCCATTCCTGGCAGTGTTCAAGGCCAGGTTGGAGAGGGCCATTACAGCCATACACTGAAGCTACAACCAGCAGAGTAAGCCTGTCACTCCTCCTTAGTGGTGCATCAGGACCAAAGGGTGGCTGTTTCGGTTATTTAAATAGCAAGAATAGACACTTTTCATGCTCTTACTTGTCAACACCAAGCAGGAGTTTTTACTAAGTGGTGTAGTTTTAGTCAGGTGACATACACCTATCTCCTCAAAGCACACAAGTTTAGAAGTCCATCCCTGGCAGGGTTCAAGGCCAGGTTGGACGGAGCCTTGGGTGCCATGGCTTAGCGTGAGGTGTCCCTGCCCATGGCAGGGGGGTTGGAACTGGATGATCTTCAGGTCCTTTCCAACCCAAACTATTCTACGATTCCAAGTATCCCTGTACTATCCCACCACACTGCCCTGCTGGAACAGAGCTTCAGAGATCAGCTCAAAGCAAAGACCAGCTTCCACGTGCTAATGGTCACAGCCCAAACAGGACAAAAGACACAAGGCAGGCACTTACCCACAGCTCCACACATCTATGGCGGGTGTGTAACGCTCCTCACCTAGCAGCAACTCCGGAGGTCGATACCATAACGTAATGACTTTGTTGGTGTATGGACGGCTGGAATGCAAGACACAAACACACACTGAGGCCAAGAGCCACAAAAATCCTTATAGACTCTAATTTTGACTTCCAAACGGCAGAGTTTGGCACGCAAGTAGAAGCAGTGGGCTTTCAAGTGCCAGCCTTCCACAGCATCTGCCCGAGTTACATCGAGCTGGTGAGCTATCAGGGATTTCGGGTCTGCCTATCTGCAGGTAGCAAGCTGCAGGCACCCAAGGCTGAAAATCCTGACCTGTAAAAGGCAGCAGGAGGCTGCCATGGCTGAACAGCAACTGATCTCAAAGCCAAACATGGGCCAGGGCAAGCAGAGAAGATGTTTCTGCTCCTTATCAGGTGGTTTCTCTAGTGGAAAGCTATTAATAGCAGCCAGGAGTATATTTTTCCAACAGCTGGAGCTACATTATAACACTTAACACTGGAAATCACTCCTCAGGCAGTGCCAGGACTTCCAAGTGAAGTGACTGTGTAGGTATTAAGAAGAAAGGAGCTCATCCCACCTACAGAAGGCCTTTCCCCCTTCCTCACCTCTCCTCTGAGCTGTAGAGTCGGGCGAGTCCAAAATCTGCAAGCTTGATTTGCCCACTGAAAGACAAAAGACAGACACTGGTTTGAGCTCACACACTGCAACAGGAAATGGGAAGGAAATCCCCCACGTAGTAGAAAGGTCCAACAAAGCAATGGGAGCAGTAATTACTTTTGAATATAGCAGTGTTAATTTTCCAGATCCTATTTAATGCTTCAAAGGAACAAAAAGAAAAGGCAATAATTCAGTCTCATCTCTGCCATAAACCCTTCCCAAGAGGCCAATGTCCCAGGGACCTTTTTTAGATGGATATCCAGACATGTGGATGTGATTATGTGCACCATTATTCTCACAGGCTCAAAGTTTTCTTATGGGTATCCAGATAAAGACTTGAGAATTAACAGCAAATGAGTAATTGTGATGTATTCTGTGATGAGCTGTGTTAGTGCCAAACACTATCTAGAGAGGAGAGAGCATTCACAGAGAGATGCTCCTTCCTACCTTAACTCTCGGTGGTTTCCCTGCATACAAGTGCTTCCAATAAACAGGATTTTTGCCAAAATACCATGGAGACCAAGTTTAGAGCCCCATTTATTTCAAGTCAACATGAAAATTAACTGTAAAGAGCTGCAAAACAGTGGGGAGAGTGCCACCAGCAGCAAGTTCAGGTGAAGGTTGGTGGGGCTGTTCACCCTTACAGGGGCAGCACCCAGGAAAGCCACTGCTTAATCATAACCACCCACCACACCATGTGGAAACACGCAGGGTTGGATTCCTCAGAGGATCAACACCTCCTGCTCCCAACCATACTGAAGGGGAACACAGGGAGAGGGCAGGGAAGAGCTTGGGTTGAAGTGTTTCTATTCCCAGGTTACCTGTTGTTCAATAAGATGTTGGAGCACTTGATATCTCGATGAAGGAAATTCTTCTTGTGGCAATAATCCAGCCCCTCCATTAACTGTTTCATGAAAGACTTGATATGGTCCTCTGAGAAATGTACCAAGCCAGATTCTAGCAGCCCCATTAGGTCATGGTCCATGTACTCAAACACAAGGTAAAAGGCACCTGGTGTAATAGAGAAATCATTTAAGACAAGGAGGGGAAGTGGATTTAACTGTTGAAAAAGCCTTGCCAGTGTTTTGCTGCCATTTTCTATAACACACCCATGTGATACTTAGGGCTTCCCAGATACCCTAAAAGACTTCTTTTTGTTCCTTAACAGAGGAAAGGCCCAACACAACCAAGCAGCCCCAAACACCAATTCCTTTGAAATCCTGGGCACATTTCCCTGGCTGTTCTGGATTTGTTTCTTTTAAGCTAGTTTGTTGAAGAGATTACTTCCACTCACAGCTTGACCTGATGTCTGTGGTGTTCCCTGCTCTCTCTTGGAAGAGAAGGCCCCAAACAGCAGCTAGTGGGACGCTGGAACATCTCCATCTTCCACAGTGACATAGGACAAAACTCATCTCACCATTAGTGAGGTTTTTGCCACTAATCAGTGTTAAAAGTGATCCTGTAAAGGCTTTCTTTGGGACTCTCCAGGAATGCAATGCATCCTTTTAAACCTGTGTCTACGCTGGCTCTGCAGTGTGACACCTCACTTTAACTGCAACCTATGCTTTGAATCCAGGTACCAAACTTTGAGCTATGTATCAAGGAGGAACCCAAAGAAAGAACATCTAGACTAGGGTTTGGATTTCTGGTTTTACACCAACAAACACTAACGGATTGCATCAGCTCTTTGGCTGACGAAACCCACAGCCTGCAGCAAATGCTACCTTTGTCCTTCTTGAAATCCAGTGCATCTTGTTTGTCCGTGACAATCTCCTTCATGTTCACCACGCTGCGGTGAATGAGCTGCCGCAGGATCTTGATCTCCCGGATGGCTGTGATGGGGAAACCTTCCTTCTCGTTGTCCAGCCGCACCTTCTTGAGAGCCACCAGCTCCCCTGCCGGGACAAGGCAGCGTCAAAGCCTCCGCACACACCCCTGCCATCAGCTTGGTGGGATTCCAAGGGGAAGTTGGGTGGTAAGGTTTAGTGTGAGGTGTCCCTGCACATGGCAGGGGGTTGGAACTGGATGATCTTAAGGTCCTTTCCAACCTGAACTATTCTATGATTCCAAGTTGAAAGCAACACCCACTAAGGTAAAATCGCTGCCACAACTCAAGACAGGGATACCAGTGCTCCCCTCATCTACTTCAGCGTAAAGGTCACACAAGTGGACATAAATTAACCCTGGAAACCACTCCACAAGCTCTGCTACAATAGTGTGGCCAGAAGGGGATTCTTCCCCTCGGCTGGAGGGGGTGCCCCCCTCCAGTCCTGAGCCCAGCTCTGGGGTAACAGCACAAGAGGGATGTGGAGCTGCTGGAGCGAGGCCAGAGGAGGCCATGGGGATGCTGTGAGGGCTGGAGCAGCTCTGCTCTGAAGCCAGGCTGGGAGAGCTGGGCTGGGGCAGCCTGGAGAAGAGAAGGCTCCTGAAGGGGAGACCTGAGAGCAGCTCCAGTGCCTGAAGGGACTGCAGGAAACCTGGAGAGGGGCTTGGGACAAGGGATGTAGGGACAGGCCAAGGGGAATGGCTTGAACCTGCCAGAGGGGAGACTGAGATGAGCTCTTAGGCAGAAGCTCTTCCCTGTGAGGGTGCTGAGGCGCTGGCACAGGGTGCCCAGAGAAGCTGTGGCTGCCCCATCCCTGGCAGTGTTCAAGGCCAGGTTGGACACAGGGGCTTGGAGCAAGCTGCTCCAGTGGAAGGGGTCCCTGCCTGTGGCTGAACGAGCTTTAGGGTCCCTTCCAACATAAACCAGGCTGGGATTCCACGATTCCTGTGATCACTCGACCACACAAACTGTACTCATAGCAGTGATTTCACAAGCAGGGAAAGTAGAGGGGCACTAACAGGATTTCAAAGCTTCTGTTCTTTTGCCCCTTTTGCAAGCACCTGATGTTAAGAACTTACTCCAAGGCCGGAGCCATTTCTAGTTCTACAGGTATTCATTACTAACAGACAACACCACTAATGCTGGAACAGGTCTGAAGCACACCCACAGGAATGAGACCTTCAAGTGGAAGCAACCTGAAGCCACCTGGCATCCTTACCTGTGTCCTTGTCCTTGGCTTTGTACACCTGCCCATATGTCCCTTCTCCAATAATCCCAATGATGTCAAACTTGTCCACGCAACGCTTCCCCCAGTCACTTTCTGTCTGTCTCCTTTCCCCATACCGAGGACAACAGATTCTGGAAGAGGGAAGGCACCAAAACCATGGGAGTTTGGATTTGAGCTGTATTTCAAAGAAGGTGTAGCCAGCACTCGGTACAAAACACATGGGTTTTGCTGTCAGGGAAGCTGCACATGCCTTGCTACACAATCATGCCTGAAGAAAAAGTGTACACCTCTTGTTTGGAACAGCAAACTTCCGGTAGCACCAAGAGCTTTCTATAGGGATACTCATCAGGAGGTTTCTTTGCCCTGCAGGCATTGCTACATTAAAGGATGTGGGCACCTTCAGGGTAAACGTGGCTGGAGATTGGATCTGAAACACTCCAGCAGTTCCTACCACTGGATGGGTCAAAGGGGAAGACAACAGAACCCATCACAGCTTCAGCAGAGCCTGAACCAGGCCTCCATTTGGCTCACAGCTTCCACAACCTCCTCTTCTTCCCAAAGTGCTGTTCATTCTCACAGGGATGAGGCAAGTGGCCTTCAGCTGTGAGTGGTGCAAGTGAAAAACAACCCTCAGGAAACCGTTCATATCCCCTAAGAGAACAACAGAAATATGAACTTGCTCTCTCCACATTTCACTTCCCTCAATCAAGAGCACTCAAACGAGTCTGGGGACAAAGAATGGATACAAGTGAATTAAGTCTGACTCAAGATCTATAAGTAAGTGCCCATTAAGTGTTCTCCCCAACCTATCAATGGTGGGGAGGCTGCTGAGAGCTGGCCAAGCAGCTGCCAGGTTCCATTTCAAATGGAAGAGCTCAGTCAGCTCTTCAAGGAGTGCTGCGGTTACACTTGAAACCTAAAGCTTTGGAAACTGAGACCAAGATCTGCGTGAAGAGACATTAAACCCAACAGCTCCAAAAAGCCAACACAAGAGAGAGAAAGGCTCTTACTTTGGTCTCTTTTTGAAGGGTTGCTGAGGTGGTGTGGCTGCCTTTGGTTCCGGGGAGTCAGGAGGAGATGGATCCCCTCCAGGAAGCTCTGGGGGGAGCGGGAGGTCCGTGAGTAAGTGTCGTGGTCTCTGCTCTCTATCTTTCTTCACAGGTTTTGGAGGAAGAATCTCTTTTGGACTAAACTCCGGAAAGTTAATACAACACAAAAGTCAGACTTAAGAGCCAGGGAGCAAACAAAGCCAGCCTGCTGCAGGACAGGTCGAGAACATGGTTATGAGCCCAAGTTACAGTGCCAAAATGAGCACAGCCAAACAGAAACCTTCACGTTTACAACGATAATACACCAGGGTTAGGTTTGAATGCGCCATCGTCAACTACCCACCCAGCTCTGCAGCTAGAACCTGCACAAATAAGGGGTTATGGTGAGTTTCCTGTAAGTTCAGGTTACCCCCAGCCCCCACTTTCCCCCCTTACTTCCTCTATTCAGTCCCTTTACCATACTGAAATTAAACGCATGACTTGTTAAGGAGCACTAAAAATACAAACCCAGAATGACATCTCTCTACATCAGTGACTTTTAACTTCTTAGCCAGCACCCAAATGTAGCTCTGACTTGTGAGTATTGCTGAGACACCCAAAGGGGACTTTAAGCAACCAAGTTACCAACAGCATCCAAAGCTTGGCTTCGACAGACACAACCTAACGCCTCTCTCCTGCATCCAGCAGGAAAGGATGAGGAGATCCAAACACCCTGCCAAGGGGCTGTTTTTAGGGCAGGCAGCAGCAGGTTTGCTCTTTGGCAGCACTGTCAGGTCTAACCCCTCAGCATGGAAAACTCCACACGCACCCCGGATGGAAGTAGGTCATTTTCCCAGTCTTTTTATCAGGCACTGTCTAATCCCCACAACAACCTCTTGTTAAGAAAGAGGGACACAGAAGGGCACAATTGTGGCACTGAGCCTGGATACCTCCTGTAAAAGATGGGGGAGCAGCCTTCTCCCACTGCTAAGAAGTCACCAGGGCTGCAGAACTAATGGCCCATCATGAGGGAAAGCACTCACCAGATCCCAGAAACACCAGGAACGGGAGAGCTGCATGGGCTGAGCTCCCCCTCCATTAACCACAGTTAATGTGTGCAGAATAACCCTCAGCCAAGGCAGAATCCTGGTTGAACCTCAGAAGAGGCTGTGCAAAGCAGGACCCAAACGGGGCCTACGACTGCACACAGGAGACAGGAGACTGTTCCAATCAGGTTTTGCTTTCTTTATGGCTTCCATGTGTACCTGAAGCACTGATCTGATCACAGAACCACAGACTGGTTTGGGCTGAAGGGACCCGTGGCAGGGGGTCGGAACTGCATGAGCTTTAAGGTCCCTTCAACCCAAACCAGTCTGGGGTTCTTTATTTTGAAGTGAGAAAGCCCAACAAATCCTTCAGAGCTCTGAAGGCAACCTCAAACACAGAGTTTGTACTGTTGGTGTCTACACAGCCTTTCCTCTCCTCCCATTACATCTCCTTCTAGGTGAAGCAGCCCACAGTGCACCTTGATTGCTGTGCAGTCTAAAAGCATTGCAGAGGTGATAGCAAGCACCAGGAAAGGATGGAGAGTCTCCAACTGAATGAGGCATATCTGGTACTTGGGACACATTTAAGCACGTTTCCATAACCTGCGCTTCCCACAGGCTCAGAGCTGGAGTCTCAGCATGGAAAATTAAAGTCTAGCCACAAAAGTTGTGCTCCTATGTATGAAAGTAGCTAAATAAGAGCGAGCTGCTGCTCAATCACAGTGCCACATGCAACTGCCACCAGACTCAGCAAAACGAAGCAGGGTTTCCCATCCTTTCATTGGGAAAAGCGGTGGAAATCCAGTTACTAAGCATAGCAAGCAGCTGCAGGATCACCCACATGCCTCAGTTTGTAGTGATGGCAGAGATAAAGCACACTTGGACAAAACTGAGCCACACCTGGGTGGTATAAAAAGGCTAAACTCCTGGATTGGCAGAGCAATCCCTGGTTTGGAATGAGGGAACACAGCAGCAGAATCCTGCTTACCCTGCCATTTGAGGGGGAAAAGCTGCTGCTCATGACAGATAGAGTTAAGCAAGTGTTTGCTGAACATTACATAGCTTTGGAGGGGCAGAGACACGCATGAGCTTAACTTCCACATTGACTGAAGTGACAACATCACCCTCGTTTACAGGGATAGCAGGAAAATCACTTCAGTGAATGAGAAACTGTAACATAACCATGTTCACTTCACCCACAGGGTAATTAGACCAAGTCACAGCCATTGTGTTAAGCACTTGTCATTAAAACCCATGCTTTCATAACCAACAAGATACCTAGGCCATCTTCAGTGATGGTTGGAAAGACACACAAGCTAAGCAGAGAAAAATGTATCTGTGCTGACATTAACAGCACAGCAACACATTAACAGCCACAAAAGGGGAAGCAGCTTTTCCTCCCCTCCATGTCCACTTTGGCTCTTCTGCTCCTTTCCCTTTCACCAAAAGCCACCCCCCAGGAAGGTTTTGCAGCCAAATTCACATTAAAGCCCAGAGCAGCAGCAGCAGCAGCCGCCAAGGCAGGAGCTGCTCTTACAGGACAGAATTGAGCCTGTGTGCTTTGGTTAGACATAATAGGAAACAGAAAGATGAAGCAGGTGCAGCCTCACCCTTCCATTTTTACATGAACACCTACTTCATAAGCAGTAAGGATAGTATTAATGACTCAGTAGTGCAGTTAAACCAATGGCAGCTCCATGCCCAGCCTGCATGACCAATGCATTTGGAACCACCATCACTCTGGTTTGTATTCTGGTATGGGACTTGTTGAGCTGTTCCCTGCTATTTGAGTACAGGTTTCGGAGGCATTCAGAGAGCAATTTCAAGATAAGGGTTGCAACAAAGGCCTGCATCATGCCAGACCCGTGCTACGCTACTGCCATAATACGAACAAAGAGTGATGTGAAACCTTTACTAACCACCATTAAATCAGCAGCCAAACCTCTTTTTCTCACCGAGATAAAACACAACTACTGCATGGGACCATAAAACTCTCCATGTAAACCCGACAAGGCCAAAATGAGGACTGGGGCCATGCAGTAGTCTTGAGTGTACTCTGCAGGATGAGGATAAGCTGCCCAACTACCCCAAAGAAGCGGTTTACCTCAACGTTTTGCTTTTAAATGCAACCAGGAGGCTGTGGGGTGACCTTACCTATCCAAGTCATCTTCCCCAACTAAAATAGGGGGGAGCGGAAGCGGAGGCAACGTTGAAGTTTTCAGGTGCGGGATAGCAGCCGTCACAGACACTTGTGTTTTTGTAGCGACTTGGACAGAGGGCTGAGAGTTCACCTGAGAGGATAAAGTAGACGTCCTTGGGTGGGAAGAAGATGGCAAAGGTGTTGGGGCTGAAGGAGGGACCTGAACGGGAGGCAGTTGGGATGGTGGCAAAGGTGGAGCTGCAGGTGACGGAGGCAAAGGCGGCAGCGGCGGGGTCGGAGGTGGTGGTGTGGTTGTGGGCAGAGGAGGAGGAGGTGATTTTATTGAGGGTAGCGGGGGCGGAAGCTCCTTCTCTGCTGTGTCCGTCTCTTTTGGAGACAGGAGGTCCTCTACCACTGCTACAGGCTTCGAGTCTTTTGCTCCCGTCTGTTTGGAATCTCTGACTGGAACAGGATGTTTCCTCTCCGAGTTCTCCTCTGCCTTGGCTTTCGCTGTCTCTGCAGCGGTTTTAGTCTCTGCATTGGTGTGCAGTAAATTCGCTGACTCCGCGTCTGAAGACGACTTGTCAGATTTAACACTTTTGAGGGCCTTTTTAGGCTCCGCGGCGGGCTCCCGCAGCTCGGCCAGGCTGTTCTCCTTCCTCGCCAGGAACACGGGAGAGCCCTTCGCCTCCTTCCCATCCACCCTGGCTGCAGCCGCTGCCGCCGCCGCTCGCTCCTTCTTCTTCCTGCTGAGCTCTGCCCCGAGGCTGGAGTTCAGCGGGAGCCTCGTGGGGGAGATACTGGAATGGCGACTGCGGGAGCCAGACCTCTGCTTCTTGCTGTGAGATGAAGAGTGCCTTGAATAGGCAGGGCTTCGGCTTCGGGACTTCACAGACTTCCTGTGGGGGGGGGACAGGGAGAGGATGAATGAAGCGAAGCAGCTCTCACCCCCTCAGCTACTCACCAACACCAACAGCTCGCTCGGGAAAGAGCCCCCATCAGCTGAATATCAGAATACCTGTGAGGGAAAGCTACTGAAAGGAGTTTACAGGGTAAAGCAGAGCAGGTTTCAGGTCATCACTCAGCTTTCCAGTGGCAGGACCATCCTCATCATCACACTGTTCAAGGCAGAAAGGAAGGATGAAGGTGGGCCGAGCCTCAAGGCGAAAGGAAATCACAGATGCAGGCACTAAAGAAAAGAGTTTATGAAGTTTGCCCAGTTACTATGTACAATTTTAAAGGAAACAAGGGATAAAATATGACTGCTGTCATGGGAATGCTGCCTCAGAAAGCACCTCACTTCAAGCCAATCCCCCCCTCCCTGGTTCTTTTATGATCATCAGAACTCAGATTTGCACAACGTGATTCAGGAGAAGAGAAGCATCCAATCCACCAGGAATTGTCCTTCTGCTTGAGGTATATCCAGAGGGTCTCTGTTAAAATAAGCAGGCTCTACATCAGGTGTCTGCATGCAGAAATAAAGCCACACTGAAACCTGTGAGACACAAGCGAGGCAGGAAACACCTTGCACCATGAGGGTATACACCAGAGCACAGGGTGAACCCAGCAGTAACCACCAGCTGATGTGGAAACCAGCTCAGGAACAAAATGGAACTGGAAACTGGTACTTCCAGTGGCCATATCACAATTCCTGACAAGACACACTGCTTCCAATGAGGATTTTGGAGGTTATGAGGCAGCACACTTTAGCTGTGCATGTGATAGGCTCTGAGGGGTTTAGAAGCTATGTGAGCCAACAGGAAAACAAGGACATTTTGATATCAGACTCTATGGGTACTAGAAACTGCTCAAAGCTTATTTTGATTGCATGAGTTACTCCTCAGGAGTATCCAGTTGTGAAAATGGGGACTTGCCTCAAACCAGAGCTCCACAGGAGCTCTACACCCCACCTAACAGCGAGCAGGTTTGAACACAGGCTCCCTTGGAACAGTACTCAATGCAATTTACTATTTCTAGTAGACATTAATACTACCCTGAGACAGCAAATGGCTGGAAAATAAACTGGAGAACTGAGACTAAAGCAAAATTCCTTTGTGGACACCACCAGCACCTGCAAGGATGTGAGAGCAGCGCCTGGCTGCACAGAATCCTCTTCCCTTGCTACACCAAACTGCCCTCTCACTAGTACGTACAACCCCAAACCTCCAGCTAACAGGGGTCAAAGAGCACAAGCGTAGGTAGGCCTTACCTTTAGCCTTACAAAATAAATACACAGCCAGAAGGAGGAAAACTAAAGTGTCATCTGAAGTCACTCAACTATTTTCCTCTCCCCTTACGTGTGTTTCTGTAATGGGAATGGGCTTCAGGATCAGCTCTTTTCTCTGAGGTTTCTGCTTCAAGAGTTAATGGTCTCAGATGCAGTTTACCCCTTGGGTAGCAGCAGTTCACCTGCCACATCCCAGGGCTGAAAACACAGTTCTGATTTTGCTCAAAGACCCTTGCACATTAACGGCAGCATTCCTACTGGATCCTGTAGCTTACTGCAGCCACACATAGTTTTGGGGTTAGCGTTCCCCATTACAATTCAGGTTAAGATTAAGATGCTGCAACACTTGGTTCATCCCGTCTTCCATCCTCCCCATGATTACTCCCCAACAGTTACTCCAACTCAGCTGGTTGCAGAGCAACATTCCCAAGAAGATCACTCAGCAGATCTGATATAAACCTCCCTGGAAACCCAGTTCCACCTCGTTCCACCAGGACTGAAGCCATAAACTCCTGCTCCATGAGCATCACTCTGGCTTTCCCTTCTTCAGCTGACCAATGATAACCTACAGTTATCTACAAAGAGCTCTTTCTTCTTCAGCCCATTTTCCAGCTCCTTTGTCAGAGCTGAGAAAGCCCCAGAGCCAGCAGCTCCCCTGCTTTCCCAGCAGTTACAACCAGTAACAGATCCCTCCAGGCCTTATCTCATACGAGAACACAACAGCCCCACCAGCACTACAGCTGATGATCTTCTACAGCTTTTATCACTGCTGGAGCTCTCAGGAAAGATACAGCAAGACAGAAGATGCCCAGGCTTTTTGAACGTACTCCTTCCATCCTCTAGAAGGCTCTTCTCTTGGCTTCACCTGAAGCCAGTCAGCACTTTTGCCCCTTCACATGTGTTAAGACAACTCTCTATAGCTTTCTTACCCTGCTAAGATCATCAGGGATGGGAGATTCAGTCACACTGCAATTCTTCCTGTGGTTAAAAATGCTCTGGGCCTAAACCCCACCGTGTTGTATCTCTAGCCCTGGAAAGGAGAAGTGCAAGATCCAGGACCACTGCGCATTAACCCAAAGCAGAGCTTATGGCTCATCTGGAAATCCAAATGAAGAAGCATTATTAGATTAATTTCATTGATACAATCAGAAGATTAGAATGGGGTTTGGAAGAGGGATTGCTGGAACCCTCCAGCCCTCTTCATGCTAAAACCAACCACAGCTCAGAGCCCTGGGCTATGAGACCCTGAAGCAGCTGGCAGAACAAAGCCCCACATCTCCTCACTTCCACATTAACCATTACACAAGCTCCTAGGAACATCTACGGACATTAAAACACTTCACCTGCTCCAAGCCACCACAGAAGGCAAGGGGAACATGGAAATGAGTGCTTGGGAAGCCTGACTGCATGCCCCATGCTCAGGAAACAAGCTCAACCAGGAGGCAAATGCTTCTGATTTACAAACACCCAACGACCTTTTGCTGTGGCAAGGGTCTGTGTAACAGGGGCCACTACTACAGCGTGTGCACACACTCACACTTAGCTGCTATACTTAGAGCACAACCCACCTCCAGCAAGCTGAAAGACTCTGGAATTTCTTCTTCTAGTTTTAGCTGCAATGCCAACAGTTGCTACAGGGAATGGGAAGGCACATCTGTTCTTTTCCCTACTGACCCAATCAGCCTCATTTGCTCCTCAATGGAAAGCAAGTTGTTTTGCACAGCCATTTGAAATGCAAACATTCTGTATTTTCCTCCCATCAGCACCACAAGCACATGGATTCAGTTTCCTAACACTGGGGCTTGGTCGTGGAAATGAAAGAAAACACAGAATGCCCTTAAAATAACCCCCCCAACTACTATATTGTCAGTCAGTGGATGCCACTCAGTGGCCCAGAAAAGCCTGTGTTACCTCCTCTGAAGGATTCCAGCCACAGTCAGGTGTTCACTGCCTGAGTGTGCCAGTTAAAGACCTTTCCTCTCCCAAACTGTCCCTCTGCAGGAGCCAACAGAAGAGATCACAGTCACTCCCCAGCTGCTCGGGTGCCCACTCAGCTGCCCCCATTCCACACTCACCTGCAGCACATCCAAAGCTGCTCCTGGTGGAGCTGCTGAGGAAAGCTCAACTGATCCACCCCTGAGAAGAGCTCCTGCCCAGCCCTCAGCAGAGGGGCAGCCCCACCTCTGGCTTCTGGAGCAGACACCTGAGCAAGAGCTTGCACCAACTGCCTCAGCACTGAGCTGCAAGCTCAGCAAAGCGAAGCTAACACCTGAATTACAACTTACAGTTTGCCTAACATATGGAAAACACATTAACCCCCCTTCTTCCCTTTACTAGAATCCCTTCAGGCAGATGTCTTCTCAAGGCATAATCCATGTTTTCTGTTCTGCTTTACAAGCATGTATCACACAGTAAGTTATCTGCCCAGGAAGAAAAGAGGACTAGGTTACCAAATGAAGTCCAAGATTCAAAGAATTCAGTACAAGCTCAGAGTAAACAGTCAGTAACCTTTGGAATCTATTTTGCTTTGAGGTCTAGCATTTTGCCAGGGAGTCAAAGATGCCCTTAAAAAGTTTCTTGTGAGGGCATGGAAGTTCAGGGAAGCAGCACAAAGTTGCTCCCATAATGAAGATCACGTCAGAAGCAATCTAGCACCTACAACAAGAGTAAGCTTCAGGTTCTGCTGGGAAGTGGAGTAACCTGGGGGGCAAAAACCCCACCTCTTAGCATACGACCCTCGTTTCCACATGGTTTCTCCCTGCTTAGGCTGAACACGGACATTTAGCAGGTGCTGTAACATACAATTATAACAGGAAGTGCACATCCATTTCCTACTGCTGTATTCTGACTCTTCCCAAAGTATTGGCAAAGAGTCTGTGAGAGCAGTGCCACTAGGGCAAAAAAGGATTGAGGGGAGGGAGAAGAAAACCATCAGGGACCTCAGGTGTACAAGGAGAAAACAGGGCAGAGGAGGAAGAGCCCAAAGGGAATGCTCCCTCTGTAAAACCACACCAGAACGAGTAGATTTTACGTAACAGCATCCGGGGTGCTAAAACCAGCACAGCTCTCACAGCAAGGACAAAAGCACCATTTCAAGCCCACTCTGGGAGATGGTATTCCTGAAGTTAGGAGCTCTAGTACCAAAGGCCAGATTCCCAAAGCCCTGTGTTCTTTGGGAAGTGCTGATCACACATACACACACTCTGGAGGCAGCCTCTTCTCTCGCAGCTCCTGTTTTGACCAGAGGATGTAGCTACCACAGCGTGGAGCATTTCTACAGCCACTGCATTCCAGGTCACATCTTAACTACCACCAAAGCTCTGCAGTACCCATAGTGACAACTGGAAACTCAACATAAGCTGAAGCTAGGAAAGAAGAATCATTAGAGTATGTGTTTGTGCACGTAACACGGTGATTGATGAACATCTGAAACAGAACACACAGAACTACCTTCAAATAACAGCTTCCTTCTGTAGGAAAGTCATTGATTAAAGAAAAAGGAGAGAAACTTATAGTTAGGCCAAGATCTTTAAGGTCTTTTCCAACCCAAACCATTCTATAAGTTAAGCCAAAACACTGCTGGCTCCTACTGGCCCTGGGAATGCCCCAATTTCAGGATGGAAGCAAGAAACTCCAGCACTGAGAAAGGGAAGCTTAGGCCAGAAAGATGGAGCTCACGTGTCCAGCTTGGAGTGAAGGAAAAAAGACCGTTCAGAAAGAGCACACTGCAGCCTCCTGAACTGTGTGATCAAGTTCCCACCCGTACTGAACGGCTCAAGGCTTCCTGAACCAGGTGAAACCCTTCTCCCTGGCTGAACCCCTCACAGGGAAGAGCCTCAGGAGCCAAGCACAGCCCTCCTCCCCTCACACCACGGCCACCTCAAGAGGTGGGTGTAACTTAATCCCAGGAGCTCATTCAGCCTTGGGCCTCTCTGCTGGGAGCCAACGTGGATGCTGCCTCCCACCATTGGGGAAGGTGTTTCCCCAAGCATGAACCACTGTTTCCACAGGAATTGCCACGACCCCAACCAAAGCAATGCCAAGCAGCCAGCAACTCTGTGCCCCATAGAGGTGAGGAAGGGGATTAAACCTCCCTGTACCCACAGCCACCCCAACACGCTTCCCCCCCCCCTTCCCTGGGGTGAGGAAGACCACGCTGAGAGCATGTACCTGGCGATGGGGCTCCGGCTCACGGAGCGCTTGGTGCCGAAGGGGCTGCTCGAGCGCCGGCGGCTGTAGGGGCTGGGGGACCTCCCGCTGTAGGACCCGCTGCCTCTCTCGTAGCTGGACGAACGCCTCCTGTTATAGGGGCTGATGGACCTCTGCCGCCGGCTGTAGGGGCTGGGGGAACGGGTGTTGGACTGGTAGGCCACAGGCTCCTTGTAGGGCGGGCTGATGGACTGGCGGCGCGAGGAGCCGCCGGGGCTCTTCCTGTAGGAATCGTAGTTACTGGATGTGTGAGAGCGGGGAGGGCTGAGGTCGTATTCCTGGATGTAGGAGGCTCCTGAGGGGCTGTCATCCAGTTTCGGGCTGTCAGACCATTTCCTGTGAGGGCTTCTGGATTTCCGCTTGGGACTGTCAATGGTTTTGTAACTTTTGGGAGCATCCCTTTTCCGATGGCTTTTACTGCGCTCTTTGTGGCTGGACTTGAGCTCCCGATCCTTCCTGGATTTCTCCTTGTGCGCTTTGGCTGACCGGGATTCCTTGTTGCTACTCTTTGAGGACAATGACTTGGGATGCTCCTCAGCCTCTAGGAGTCTCTTGGAAGATCCCGATATTCTCTCCTTGGTGGACCCAGACCTACTGGAGGAATCCAGGCTCTTTTCCAACTTCCTCTCTTTCTCCGACTGTTTGCTCTTCATCAGCTCCCGGACGCGCTTGTGCTGATGGTGCCGGTGCTTCTGGACCCTCTCGCTCCTGTCCGTTTTCCTCTCCTCATTCTCCCTCCTATCCAGCTTGAGGGCCACATCATCCGAGAAGGTATCCGAATCCGAACTGATGTCATCATATTCCACCAGCGGCTTCATCGTCGAGCCCAAGGATGCTGCGGCCTCCTGGGCCACCAGCGGGGACTCCCTGGAGTGCCTGGACTTGTGCCGCCGGTGCCGGGAGGCCGGCCGGTGCCTCTCCTTGCTGTTGGAGCTCCCGCTGCCGGGTGCGTGCTGCGAGGACCCCCCGCCGCCCCCGTCCTTCTTGCCCCCATGTCTCTCCGGGTTTGGCATTCCTCCTCCTCCACCGTGCTCCGGAGAGCGGAGGGGGAAGAAGCCTCCAAAACCCCCAAAACTTCCTCACACGCCCGCCCCTCGCACCATTCACCCCGGCCTCGGCCCTCCCTGCCGCCGACACCCCCCCGCCGCTCCTACATGGGGGAGCGCGGCCCCGCGGCTACGGGAGGCCCCGGAGGAGGCGGAAGGACGAGGGAAGGGGGGGGGGAAGCAGGCACCGGGAGGGGAAGGGGACAGGGCCCGGCCTCACCGCCTCATCCAAGGGGCCCAGGCCCAGAGGGCAGCGCCGCGGCGGGGGCGCCCCAGGAAGGCGGGGCCTGGGCCCGCGAATCGCTCTCCACCCCCCTTCAGCACCGGGAGCCCGCGGATGGCGCCGCCGGAAGGAGCGCGGGCCCCCCCCGCCGCTGCCCCCGGTCCGGTCCCGTCCCGCCGCCGCCGCCCCCCGCTCACTTCCCAAAGCGAAACGGCTCCGCGTCCAAGGGGGGCAACCTCGGCAACTTCTCGC
>NW_026636263.1:0-1033 GCF_028554395.1 Pezoporus wallicus
ATAACACAGAGCCCTTGCAGCCAGAGACGAGTCAGATCAGTTAGGGCTGAGCTCTCTTCCTAAATTCCAAGTCTGCCTGAACTGATTGCAACAGCAAGGGCAGTGATCATCCCCCACTGCTCACACTGGTGAGGCTGCAGCTTGAATCCTGTGTTCAGTTCTGGGCCCCTCACTACAAGAGAGACATTGAGGTGCTGGAATGGGTCCATAGAATGTAACAAAGCTGGTGAAGGGTCTGGAGAACAAATCTGATGAGGAATGGCTGAAGGAACTGGGGTTGTTTAGTCTGGAGAAAAGAAGGCTTGGGGGGGGCCCTTCTTGCTCTCCACAACTACCTGAAAGGAGGTTGAAGTGAGGTTAGGGTCAGTCTCTTCTCCCACGTAACAAGCAATAGAACAAGAGGTAACAGCCTCAAGCCAGATGAAAATGGAATAGTGGGAACCGACTTCTATGGACAAAGCAAGAATCTGCAAAAGGAAGACAAATAGTGGGCCTGCTCCTTTTGGTCACATCTTTTTGTTGTAACATGAAATTACAACCTCAGCCTAAGGGATAGAGTATGAAAAATTACTATAGTGCAATAAAAGCCTCTTTAATTCTCTAGAATTACATCACTGCTTGAAAAGGAGGTTGCAGGTAGAAGATAGAACCCAGAAAGAGAAAGAAGGAAATAACCCACTCCTGTATTGCCCTTGAACTAGAGCACACAGGCACCATGAGACTTGGACAATCCTCCTTTCCAGACATGAGGTGCTATACTGCAATAGCACTAAACAACACGAACCAGTAATAATGCTGTATTACAAATGCCCTGATTTGTAATACAGAGCTGCTGCTCTCACTGCAGTAGTGTGTAGCAGAACGAGTAGACATAAACTCAGAAAAGCACTGTATCTGGCTGTACCACACCAGAGCCTTCATCCATCTATGCACTTAAACCATCTTTGCTACAAATTTGTCCAGTCTGAAACCAGCGGAAACTAATTAAGATGTTCTTTGGCTTATTTTAAGATTCACTTATTTTGTAGGGAAG
>NW_026636264.1:0-10000 GCF_028554395.1 Pezoporus wallicus
GCAAGGAAGTTGCCACACCAGGGAAAGTGTCCTGGGGTATCCTCATGTGGTTATCCTCATTTCCTTTTCTCCAGGCATTTTCTCTAGGCTGCTGGTGGGTAGTGGATACCCAACAGGAGGGATCTTCAGTCTGACATATGCAGCTGTTTCTATACCCTCATGTTCCTCAACATTTCCATTTTGCACTTCTCCAGCTGAGCTCGTTGTCCTAACCCACTTCATAAACAGTAGACAGGGACATCAGGTTTCAGTGATCTCCTGGTGAAGCCACTGTCCCAAAGAAGACAGACCAACGCCTGCTAGGAGGTAGATTCTCAGAGGTGGGCAACACCTGTTCCGCATGGGACTTGTATGGGCTTTGAGCAACCTGGTCTAGTGGAATGTGTCCCTGACAGTGGCAGAGGGGTTGGAAGTAGGTCATCTTTAAGCCCTTCTATAAGTCTATTCTAGGAGTCATGTACAGAACCTCAGGTGTATGGTTAGGTGACAGGAGATGGGAAGGAGGTAAGGGAATAGATCTGGACTGGACATGAATTGGGGCAGATTCTTGAAAATAGATGAATGACAATTATAAATATTGCAAGCAGAAAACAAATCATACCCTGTAAATACTCTGCACTCCTTTATCCCTTTCTTATCTGTCCTGCAAATTCTGTGACCATCATTTCAGTTTACAGATTTGAAGCCTTGAGGTCTTCTCTACACAATCATGATCCAGATTGGCTTGTTATTAACCTAAAGAGTGGTGAAGAATAAAAATGCTTGTTGGCTTATTAGCAATGTTATATTGCCAGATGCTGATGGACAAGCAAATGATGTACTGTCAGCAATCTTCAGTTAAAAGTGTTTTCAACAGGTGAAATGTACAACTTGTTACAGTGGAAACATCTCCATAAAGCTGAAGGCATGGATCACCTTTTGTCCAGTGCAATAATCTCTCCAGGTGTTGTCATGTGCTAAATGGTACACTTCTGCAAATCCCACACACTTTATAAACAAGCTATAGGTTGGGATTTTTAACTCATAGGAGCCTGGGGTGAAGATCAAATCAGAGCATAGCCCTGAACACAGAATTTGAATGTGGTTGTTCTTTAATTTTTCTTTTTTTTTTTTTTTTTTACTTTATTTATTTATTTAAGAGGGACCATGACATGCTTGTGAGGTGGGCTGATGCCAACTTTATGCAGTTTAACCATGTCAAGTGCAAGGTCCTACACCTGGGTCGGAGCAATCCCAGGCACAGCTACAGGTTGGGCAGAGAAGAGATTCAGAGCAGCCCTGCGGAGAAGGACTTGGGGGTGTTGGTTGATGAGAAAATGAACATGAGCCGGCTGCAGTGTGTGCTCACAGCCCAGAAAGCCAACCGTATCCTGGGCTGCATCAAAAGGAGCGTGACCAGCAGGTCGAAGGAGGTGATCCTGCCCCTCTACTCTGCTCTCGTGTGAGACCTCACCTGGAGTATTGTGTGCAGTTCTGGTGTCCTCAACATAAAAAGGACATGGAACTGTTGGAACAAGCCCACAGGAGGCCACGAGGATGATCAGGGGACTGGAGCACCTCCTGTGTGAGGATAGGCTGAGAAAGTTGGGGCTGTTCAGCCTGGAGAAGAGAAGGCTGCGTGGAGACCTCATAGCCGCCTTCCAGTATCTGAAGGGGGCCTATAGGGATGCTGGGGAGGGACTCTTCGTTAGGGACTGTGGTGACAGGACAAGGGGTAATGGGTTCAAACTTAAACAGGGGAAGTTTAGATTGGATATAAGGAGGAAATTCTTTCCTGTTAGGGTGGTGAGGCACTGGAATGGGTTGCCCAGGGAAGCTGTGAATGCTCCATCCCTGGCAGTGTTCAAGACCAGGTTGGACGAGGCCTTGGGTGATATGATTTAGCGTAAGGTGTCCCTGCCCATGGCAGGGGGGGTGGAACTAGATGATGTAAAGGTCCTTTCCAACTCTAACCTTTCTATGATTCTATGATCTTGAGGTCCTTTCCAACCCTAACTATTCTATGATTCTATGATTTTCATCAAAAAGTTACCTGAAACTCTCGGGTCTTCAATAGTAACATACGTGTTAGTGTACAGCCATAAGTTTGCTTCTAAACTGCAGAGGGAGAAGGAAGCTAAGCTGAAGATTTAGATGCCAGAAGACTTGTTTCTCAACTCACAAAAAAATGACATCTTCTGTAATCTTCTGCTCTCGTGTAATATCCAGCAGTTATCTACACATACTGTTTTAACACAGAAGGACACATATCTTTGATTTTTTTCCCCTTTAGCTGTTGCTATTGACACATCAAGTCTACTAGAACTGCATTCACTTTCCTTCCATTTTGGACAGGACTAACCATGCTGCTAGCTCCTGTTTCTTGACAGTGGTAGATTTGTGGAGCAGTGAGTGACACTGGCAGGTTATTTCCCCTCTCTGTCTTTGCTGAAGTACGTTGGGCTGTGTATGTTAGGTTGCTTCTTTCTGCCTATCACTTGGAAAAGATTTCCTCTTAAAAAAATAATTGCATTTTCCCCCAAAAGAACACCTGCAGCTCTGAAGATGTACGTGTCCCTTGTTACTTGGAAATGTTACGTTTTTCTCAAGCTTCAAAACAGCAAAAGGAAAATCTTCTTGGTCCTGAAGTTTGGCAATGGAGAAAGGATGTGACATCTGTTCCCTGGATTCAATACTATTTCTCCAGTGAAGTCCAGCAGGGTCCAACACAGGTTTGTCCCTTCCTGCAAACGTGGAGCACATCTACCCTGTGCACAGCATCACTAGAAGTAAACAACACAAGAATCTTCTATTAAATGACCTGCAAACAGGACCACTGCAGAGGGCAAATGAGTACTCCCAAGCCAGGTTACTGTGCTCTGAAGGACTTTTCAGCAGGGTTAGCACAGTCTGTCTCATGGCTGAGCAGCCTTTCCCACACCCAGCACCCACTGAATCGCTCCCAACTGCCAGGACTCTGGCTTCAGTTTGTGCCCGTGCAAGGGGAAAGGGGCAGCTCTTCAGAGCAGGAATCTGCCTGAACAAGAACATGGTAACACTTGAGAATACAAAATAGGTTGTGTGAGGTTCAGTTGCCCTAATGTAGGTTCTGTGTCAGCTACTTTGGGATATCCTCTCTGGTCTCTGGTTGCTGCTTTGCAATGGGGCAGACTCCCAGATGACCAGTGTTATCTCTGTTAGCCATGTCTTGTATATCTTGTACATTTAAGATGGCCCTGAGAATTAAGATTTAGGCAACTAAGTGCCTTCCCTACCACCTCTGAAATACTTGCGTTGTTACCATATCCTGTTCTTATAAACAAGATGTTTATATGTTATTCCAGCCTACAGTTCTTTGTCCTTTTGCAGCCCAGTAAAAAGCATTCAAAGTAAAGGAGCCCCTTGAAAACACCCAGGTTGCTCACAGCAACCAGCTTGCCATGGGATGGTAATGCAAAGGCTTGCTTTAAATCAATGACAGCCCTCGTGTTAGAGCTCTGACAGAACTACTGATTCATAAAATAGCTGCTATTCAGTGTGACGAAGGGCCATAAATCATGCTATGAACCTTTTCCAGAGCCAGCATTAGGTTTTTATGTTACGATTTTATATTACAGTGAAGGCTTCCAGTGTCTTGTTTCTCAAGCACAAAGATTCAGTATTGTAAATGGGGCAAATTTTGTGAGAGAAGCAACATCTTTAATTAGCCCAGTGAAAACCATGGGAAGAAATGGGCAGGCTTTCTTGAACACAAACCCTTCTTCACATTTCTGTACCAGGTTTCTGTACCATGGCTTTTGGTGCCTCCAAGCTCTGTGCATTTTCCCAGTCACATTGCTTGCCACTGCTTCTTTGACACTCCAGTAAGGACCCAAGTCCACTCACAAGCTCCAGCTTGCCCCAGGCCCAGTCTGTTTAGAGGAAAGCCTGTGTCAGGCACAAATTTGGGATGAGATGTAGGGTAAGGCAAGGAGAAAGCTCAGACTTCTGCCATCTCTCAGCATGTATTAAGAGTACTTGTATCTGCAACATGGACCAAACTCAAGAGCACCATGGGCTGATGGAGTCATTCAGTGTCTGGATTTGGGAGGTCAGAATTCATTGTCTGCGAGCCATGGTTCAAACCAGGTCCTTTGGTCAGTGCTGTGCCTGCCAGTGTAAGCATATGCAGAGGAACTTAATAGCAAAACACAGTACTGACCTCACCTCTCTGTAAGATGCTTTTTTTTTTTCCATAGCCATCTGGATGACCCCTCAGCAGTGTTATACTGTAAATCTGGAAGCATCAGATCACAGTTATATCTATTCACAACCATTATCACTGCCTTGGCAGGCTTGGCTGAAGCAGATATTAGCTGTTTTGCTACTTGGTAGTAAATTTTACATGGTAGACATTATGGCTGATAGAATTATGTATCTGTTGAGTTTAACCTCCTCGTCTCTTTCCTTTGGACCTTAAACATGCTTTATTATATCAAAAAGCAATTAACATTCCTCAGGGGTGAAGGTAGCTGCATGGTGTATTTACTGAGGCATCCAGCTGTCGCCACTTGGCAAGCAACTTTTATCATAAGCTGGTTGAATTTAACATATATCAGCATTTATCAGCCCAGACTCTGTCAGTTTTATAAGCGAAAACCAAGGGACAATAAATCATTTGGTACTCAGGTGATACCACATACGTAAGAGAGCATATTTACTGGGCTGGGTGGATTCAACCAACAAAAGGCATCTGAGGTTTTGGTATTTGATTTGTTTTGAATATAACTTCATATGCCTTTTTGGTGCACAATCCATATCTGAAAGTTTCGGTGAGATGTGTGCTGGATGATCCCATTTGTTTTCATCTAGGTTAGCTGTAATATGTGAGCATTTCCACTGACTTCTGTTCTTGACTCAGCATCCATAGCATAATTAACAAGCCTCCTCACTTGTGAGGGATGAAGCACAGACCTGGGAAGAGAAACATACTGAGGTGGGATAAGCCTCCATTCTTAGATGTTTTAAACATAAAGAATTTCTCTATTAATTTGCAATTGTGCTTTACCCCAGTCTCAACAGATGTCCTCCAAGTCTTCTAGGATTAGCCAGGACTTGTAGGTGGCGTCTGTACCAGTAAATACAATGGGTCAGTATCTGTTGTTTGACCTTGGTAGGTAAATGGCAGGCTGTTGCTCACATCCATACAACTAAAACCTTTACCACCCTAAAGTGGGTTGTTCATCCATAGCACCTACTGGGAACAGTTCCATGCTACTCCTGAATCATCTCCAGGTTAGCTGGCAAAGGATGAAACTCTGCCAGGGTGTGTGCTGCAGCCTTAAACAGTGCAGGTGACTGCAAGACAGAGGCCAAACCATGCATTTGGGGATAATTTACATCATATACTACTGCCTTTGCCTTCAGAGAGATAGGAGAGGGAGCATATTTTGTAGTCAGTGATTTAACACAGCCCAGATCCTGAGCACAGGCTGGTTCACTCCAGAGCTGGGAGACCTCCCATGATCTTCCCACAGTCATCCTAGGAAGAGAGAAATGTGTCACAGATGCTTCATTTAACTGTGCCAGTCTCAGAGTGGCACTGAACAGTGTGCCCTCATAGGGACACTGGCTGGCATATGCAAAAAGAGAGGCCATAGCAATGGTGTGGGCTCTGCAGTGAATACTCCTGCATCAGGTGGGACAAATGTGAGCACCTAAACCTGTGCTCAGATATTTAGGTTAACTGTAACATAAAGATAGCTGTGACCAGGGTACAGAAGAAAGTATTGGTTAAGATACAGATCTCTTACAACTTCCTTATGTTACTCTTCCCTCAATAGAGTTTTGTAGCAAATCTTTTATGTCAAGGCCTGTCTGTGTACGATGAGCACACAGTTTTATGTCTTTTGATAAATATCCTTCTCATTCTCTTGTTCAAACAGAAGCTAAAATTTCCAAGATTGACCACTTTCCAATCGTCCCTCTTTGGATGGACTGAGGACATTTTTGGTGACAAGCAGCAGCTTATTGTTAATTCTCGTGACAGTGCCATGAAAATCCATTTGGAGGTGGCAACACAAGGAGACCACTGTACCCAGAAACTTCCCAGTACATTTTCTGGCAAAGTATGCTTCCCAGTATCAGTGTCATCTCCACCACTCTTGCAGCACAAAAATAGTGAAGATTGAACAAAAAGCAGGAGTTATGAGTGCGATGAAGAACAAGAGGTAAGGATGAAGCTTATGCACATGACGCAGAACTCAAATAGCTGGAAGCAGTGCATACATGTAAGAAGCGGGATGAGATAATTGCTATACACAGAGCTTATAGTTTTGCAAACCTATATATTTAGCCCATCTGAATTAGGAAATGGCAATTGTGCCACAGGATTTTTCAGTTCTTGACACAGGCAAAGAAGTGTCCTCAAGATGACACTGTGATCCTTGTGCATCCGCAGATGAATGCTAAGACATCAGAACTGGAGGAGAAGAGCCTGGGAAGCTGCCCTGTCACTGAAGTATACATGAATTCCAGCACCATAAACAGGGATCATGCTTTGCACTATGATCCACTGAATCTGCACTGAGTCAGCTGCCTGCAAGACCTTTCAGGAAAACATATCTAAAATGATGTGGGACTGATGGTTCTCCATTTTATGTGATCACTGAACCCAAATTCTACAATCACTGCCAGCGTTATGGCATTGCTCTAAGTAACATAAAACAGTCTGAAGTGGTGAAGTAGTGGTCCCCGATGTGGCATGCATGCAAGACAGTCCTCCTAGGTGTGTGAAGAAAAGATAGTTTTGTACCATTAATAATAATAAAATAAAAAAAAACAACAACAACAAAAGAAACCCACAAAAACAAAAAACAAAACAAAACAATAAAATATAATGCTACAGGGTCACAGCCAGTTTGTGCTGTGGGTCATCCCAATGGAATTTTAAGGCTTCTTTTCCTTTTTCTTTTTTTTTTCCTTTTTTTTTCTTTTTTCTTTTTTTCTTTTTCTTTCTTTTTCTTCTTTTTCTTTTTCTTTTTTTCTTTTCTTTTTTTCTTTTCCCTTTACTTTTAAGGAATGCCTATATGGTCCTTAAATTTCCAAGGAAGAAACTTGAACCTGTGAACTAGCAGCTTGAGAGAAGACGGTGGTCTTCTCAGGCATCTCCAGAGAGGTCCTAGTGCCAAGACCCACAGTTCTAGTTAGCCCTTTCCATGGTGGACCAGAGAAGGCTTTGACTGTGGCAGGGGTAAGGGGTGCATCAAGTCCAAGATGTGCTCAACCACTGGGTAGTTCACAAGGAATACTTCATGGAGGAAGAGGGAAAAATTCCATAGTGGAGTGGGGAGTCTGCTGCAGTGCCTTTATAGTCGTAGTTTGGGGTGGTGGTGGGGAAAGGAGCTGTGAATACAGAGACTCACAAACCCTTGTTATGGCATGGCACAGGCTCTGCACAGCAAGGAGGGGCAGATCAGCCCTTCCTCGGCATGCTGTGCATCCAAAAGGGGTTACATGCCATCCATCATCCAATAGAAGTCCTCCCATGCAGGTACACAGGATGTGGCAACGACATAAAAAAGCTATGGGAAATTAGGATGTGTTGCTTTCTGGAACAAGAAAATACTTGGAATACGGGGAACCTTACTGCTGCTCCCAGTATGTTACACTTTGATCTTCCAGAGCTTTTGTGAATAAGCTAAACAACTTTGAAACAAGAAATGATGAATCTGCAGTGTGTTAGTTTGGTTTTAATACAGGGTCTACTCTTAAAACCAAGTGTTGTCCCACCTTTTCCATCCTTATTTTCAGTCAGGTTCTGGAGAAAGCAACACATCTTTTGCGCCTTCTGCCGAGAGTCAAGTGTGGCCAGTGCTGGGCATGTCTGAAAATCTTCTGCATCATCCTGAAGTTGTTTTATCTTTGAAGACTTAATGTGGGATTAATAGTGATAGTCTATTTCTCTCGAATCACCATCCCTTTCTAGGCATACAGGTGTGTGGTTTCCTTATCCAGAGTCATTATGCGTGCTTGGCTATGCTCATGTTCACACCTTTCTTACTTCAGGATTAATCACCCTAGCTCCCATTGTCCCTTAACATCCTTCCAGGCTTTGCCAGTAGTTTACAAGTCTTTAACAAAGCTCTAGATAGCTCTTTAATGTCTTTTCAATACAGTTTATGTTAGATCAGGTACACAGGCCTGAAGTGTTACTGGTTTAAAGGATAAGTGGGATGGGTGTCCAGTAGCGGTCTGCAATGCTCAGCTGCAACGTTGTGCTTTGTCTTAATCATATCGTTATTTAGGACTGCCTTTATGGTCATGCTTAACCCAGATTTCAGTGATATTCAAGTAGCAATGATTAACACGCTGCCAGCTGGCCCAGGCAGCTCCAGCATTCCCAGATCCTCTCCTAGGTTCACGCGGTTTCAGACAGCAAAATTAGAGAAAACAGAACACAGCAGCCCTCTCTGGCTGGCCGCTGTCACAGAAACCTTCATGAGCCCTGGAGAGATGCTCCTGTCTTTGCAGCCCTGCTGAGCTCCCTGCCTGACAGCTAACCCTTAACCGAGCCCCGCATCACCTGCCGGTGCTTTAGCTTTGGTCTGCAGCCGCGTTCACCCTCTTGGGGTGCTCTCGTTCGTGGGGTGCCCCACGGAGGAGCGAGGGGCCGCGAGGGCGGCGGGGACTCCCTGCTGCGGGACCCTGCCAGCCCGCGCTGCCGCACCCCCGGAGCCACCAGGGGACGCTGCGCCCACACGGTTGGCGGCACCGTGAGGAGCCGGAGCCCGACGGTGCGGGTAAGCCAGGCGTGAGAGGAGGGAGAGGGGAGCACCCTCGGGGCCCCGAGAGGGTACAGGGCCTTTGGAGCAGCGGACACCTGATTGGGAAGCAGCGCCGGCACCGCGGTGAAAGGGCCCGCAGCCCAGCCATCGCCGCTCCGGGTCGCCTTTATCTCTGCCGCCACCTCAGTGCTGCCTTGGAACGGGCTGCTTGCATCCTTCCCTCCCCACCTCCTTTCCTTTCGGATCTGTGTGCTACAGCTCTGTCCTGTCGAGGGGTAGGTGACAGCACCCCCGGCCCTGTCTAAGGCTCCCCGAAGGAGAGGGAACCGGCCCGAAGGAAGGGGAAGCACCCCAAACCTTCCCCGAGGTGGCAGCCCCTGAGACCGGCAGGGGAGGTGCTGCCCAAGCCCGAGCACTCCTCGGGTAGAACCCGTCTGTCCTCGGAGCCATGCTGCCCTTCGGGGCACGGGGGAACACAAGGGACGGGGGAAGGCGCAAGAGGAAGGGCTCCGGGGGGGGGGGGGGGGGGGGGGGGCGGAGGGGGACTGGGGTCAGGGTGGGACCCGTTCTGCAGCCCCGGCCCTGCCCTGTGCGGCCCCGCGGCCCTCACCTCTCCGCCTAAGGCAGGAGTCTGAATGGGTTTCTCTGCCGTGCCGTCCCCTCCCGCCCCCCCCCCCTTGCTCCTATAGAGTCCAGCAATTTAGCAAGTTCACCAAGCTGTGTCATGCTTCATGACTAATTCACATATTTAAATGGGAACGGTCAAAGCTGGACTATTTGATGCCAGCCAAGCGCATTTATCAGGTCAAAAAAGCTCACAATGGCTTGAGGCTCTGTGTGTGTGAGCGGATGTCTGATAGAAGTGCTCACTCAGTGCTGGACCAGGACCCCCCCATCCCACCCCCCCGGAGAAAAACCCAGGCCCACAAATAAATAAATAAAGCACTCAGATCGGTTGCAGCTTCCCAGAGCAGAGCCTCCCTCTGCTTAACCCCCCCCGGCCTGCCCCGGTCCCCCCCTCTGCCCCCACCCAGTTGTGCCTATAATTTGTGCTTCATGGAATTAATCTGATCAATTACAGCGGTTTTCACGTGGCTGAGCAGTTTCAAAGGTGCCACATTTTATTATCTGCTGACCCCCTGACATTGCAGGTGCAGATTTAATGATGGAAAAAAGGGTGAAAAAAAAAAAGAAAGGGGGGTGGGGGGGTGGGTGGGGGGAGTGGGGTGGTGGTGTTAAATTAGCCAAATGAACTT